>NW_026108965.1:0-164479 GCF_024516045.1 Bombus affinis | reverse complement strand
ACGAATGTCTCAATCAATGTGCAGCTCGAAACAAATAAAAGATAATTAACTTTTCAATATAACGATTGATATGTTTGATGAGGAAAAATGTATGAATTTTTAAAAACGTCTCCTAGTACATTTAGCATTTTTATAGTAAAAAACTTAGAACACACACGCACACATATACTATTCCATGAAATGATTTACACAGCTATGAGTCTAATCCTATCATATTATAAAGGGATGAACGAACTTTTCCTAATAAATATAACTTTATACAAAATCTTGTTTAAAAAATTAGTTTTTTATTCTCATTAAATTAATTTAATATCAGAATATATAATTTTAGTCGTTATCAAAATTTTATGTCAAATGCGTTCATAGATACATATATAAATAAATGTCTAATCCTATGTATTTATTTCAACTGAAATCTTAACTTAAATAATTTATTAACAATATTCTGACGAATATGCAATGAAAGATAAAAACAACTATATTTTTCTTATAGAATGTCTCATGCTTCTTACTCATTTTATGTTTCTCGTTGTCAGTGCGTAACTACTTATCAGCCGCAGGAATGCTAAGTTTTACTACTGAGAAACGAAGAGACATATAGATGCAAATATACGCTATCTCGCGTGAAAAAACATCAGATACATTAACCAGAAGGAATATCCGATACATATAAAATTCAGAGCGTAGTTATTTATACATACGGAATATTTCTTTCTGTATGAAATATTCTTTCTTCTGAATTCTTATTATAAATGTATGTCCATTTCCTACCTTAAAATGTCTCTCCTTTGAAAAACTCCATTTATATATAACGATCAACAAAATATTACCAATAAAAATATTAAAACGAGATGCTGAAAGAACCTTTTAATGAAGTACAAATGATTATTTCAACTTTAATTCTGTTAAATTTGAATTGAATCATTTATAAACCGAACAGGTGTATAAAATTTTATTGCGTAAAAATCGTGAAGCTGGAAAATTAGGAACGAATAACGAATGGGTAACCTAGTTTCATTAAAAGGTACGTGTACGCCGATCCGCGTAACAACTTCGACACTCCAATTATTATAAAGCATGTATCCTTCAGAGATTTTTTGCGCGAACGCAAGATACCTTTTACACGCGCAACTGAATAAGTGGAACGTGATTTTCAATATTTCTTCTTGTAGAACTTGTAACAACGTAACTGTTTCACGAATATTTTCCCTGACACTTTTACAACGATCCGTAGAAATCTCCTTTTCTAATTAATAATTTCAGCATTTCTCTGAACAGTTTCGTTGCGATTCAAAAATATACAAAGCTTACGACGTGGTTGTTTAAAAATATTTATATGTAACAAGATTTCGAATTTGTCACATCAATCGCGATCTCAGCAGGTGTAAATTAATTCGTTCTAATGAACGAATAAATTAAACGGCTCGTGACAAAAATTATCCCTGTCCATGTTTGTCTTTCTAAAACTAATTCAAGGCGAGTTAAATGAATCGCTGTGTACCCTATTCGCGCAGCATGTGTTTTAACGACCAGCATGCAAGCGTTAACGGTGTACTTATTAATTAACGGTAACTTATTAATTAATTAAATTCGTGTATATCAAGTTTCCTATCATTTAATACTTTCGTGTAACTACAGAGATTTGATACTATGAAATGAAATATAAAACTTGGTAAAAAAAACGCGCTTCATTAGGAAATGAGGGTGATGATGCAAATATTTTTTGTAGCCATTATATAGAATTTCGATGGTATAATTAATCAGTATCAACTTACCAGCCCCTGACGGGACGAAAGTGACGAAAATAATTTGCAAACAGATGAAGATTGCAAGTATTTTCGAGTCCTTCATGGTTGTAAAAAATCAGGTAATGTTATCGCTGTAGAATATGGGAAAATCAGGCGTTTCAATATGAGTTGTGCGGGCACTGGAGTGCGTAGACCAGAAATATCTGCGACAAAAATCAGAATACATTTGTTTTCGCATGATTGGATCAGTTTTGTGTAGGACTAAGCTGATTGAACCTAACACGGGATAATTGTCCAACTTACGACCTTAACAAGCTCGCTTGATTCCCTGTAAGTGCTTGAAACTGATGCTTGTATTCTTTCCAGATTAACAAGCTTTGCCCCCCCTTCCCTCTCTATTTCCTTAGATCGAGTTAGACTGCCACAACATATAATCTTTCTTCTTTTCTTTTCTTTTCTTTCGATCTTTTAAAGCCTTAAATCGCTGGTTATTACAGTGTATACATTCAATTACCCTGTAAGTCGTAAGTACATGTTTTACGTTATTTTTCATTTTCCAGCTAAATTCCACAAAAACAAGAAATATACTTCCAACGTGTTTTCACGTGTCTCTAGCAAAGATCTCAAAAACAAGTTGCGGCGCAATTTAAAACGACAAATAGCACCGTGTGTCTCGTTGTGGCAACGCACGTGTAACGTAAATCACATCAGAGACCAGGACACACACACACACACCGCGGGCAGGATGGTGTCCCGGTTGGCATACTTCGAACCCGATGGACCGATGAGGGAAACACATGGCGACCTTGGCGACAATGTATATTGCCGGAGTACCTGAGGATTCATTTATGGACTAACGGTCCTTCCACAAAATGTTCTAGAAGCGTAGCAACGGTCACGTACGCCTACAGGGGTAGTGGGGATAATGAGGGAACAGATGTCACCGAAAGTAAAAAGATTGTAAGAGACTCAGTCTCGTACGGTCACGGCTAGAGCTCAGAAGTGTCTTATAAGTGTATAAACGAAGGAAAAATAAAGTTTTCTTCTTTCTTTTAAATTTTCTTTTATTTTACGTGACACACGCTTCGTCAGCTTTTTAAAAGCGCTCTCTGTCTGCTTTTTTCTCTCTTCACCGCCTATTTTTTTTTAACGAGTTTTTTTCTTAACGAGTGAAACCGTTTATACGAGGACGGGAGCACAGAAATGACGTACTGGCAATTCTGTTTTGTGATGACACAAGCAGCCCGGTTTCAGTGAATTAAACCTGGCCCCAAGCTTCCAATTATCTCTCCCTTCCTTTCCTTTATTTTTCCCTTCTATATCGAGTTTGAGGTTTTCTAAATTTCCATTACAATCAACTATGGCTTTTCTCTATTTTATATGTTAGCCGATGATTCATGGCAAAGGCGTCGGCTGTAAAAATATTTGGAGTTGCAACAGCAACAAGTGTGTTTTCTCAAACAGAAAATATTGGAAGCGTACTCGTTGGCAAAACAGTTCACGGATAGTTCGTCCTCTGCTTGTTATTTGTTTCAATACCGTTAGCAAATAAATTCATGAAACATAGTGTGTTTCAACCGTTCGCGGAGAGACGCGAACGCTGGATAACGCGTCAACGAGAGTCATAAATTCTCGTTACTATTAAACAATCGACGCCACTAACTGATTGATCCTCTATTTCTATTACCAGAATAGAGGTGGTTAGGTTTGAGTGTATACGAACAACTATACTGGGTTGGTTGATAAAAGTTTAATAAAAATAACGAAACAACAAGTTCAGTCAAAGATCAACAATTATAAACGAAAAAGATAACAGTCAAGGTTTGTTTAGCGGTTTGCTTATAACGAGACCTATCGCACAAGCAACAGCTTGAGACAGACGTTATGTGTTAGATTCGATTCAATGTGTAACGTTCGACGCGTCACAAGGAACTGATCGACTTTAGATGATTTCTTTGTCTCATCTTTAAGACGACCCCCACTATACTTAGGTCACGCCACCGTTCGCGCCTATGATCACGTATGTCTGTTCTTGCGTGGAAAACGTAACGGACCAAATTCGACGTTTCGAGAACTCGCTGCTTGGCGATAGCTATGCGCTCGTCGATACATTGTATATGATCCGGCGGTCAGATAAGACGATCTGACTGAGACATTGTAGGGCCGCGAGTGACGGTTAGAAAATACAGCCTGTGTTAAGCCTCGTGGCGTAACATCCTCCCCCCGTTGAGAGGGTACCGATCAAATGATATGGTGTGGAGTCAGGTGCGTCGCTGACGAATCTCCTTCGCTCCGTGTGGGTGGTCGGACTCGTCTGGATCTGGGTGAATGGGTAAGGGGACCAGTCTTTTGACGCCACGATCCAGGGTTAGTTGTTGCCGTCTGCACGGTAGCGGTCCGTATGATTCCGTCGACTCCTGGATGGACCTTGATCACGCGGCCCAAAGGCCATTGCATGGATGGTACGTTATCCTCCCTGAGGACTACTACGGTGCCTTCTCGGATGTCGTGACTGCCCTTGCTCCATTTGTTTCGGATGTTTTAGCTCGTTCAGGTACTCTCGATGCCAGCGGCGCCAGAAATGTTGTTTGACCCTTTGAATGTGTTGCCAGCTGGAGAGACGATTGGATGGAGTGTCCCGGAAATCTCGTTCTCGAAAGCTTGTTAATGCATCTCCGATGAGGAAGTGACCGGGAGTAAGGACAAGAAGATCGTTTGGGTCAGATGATATTGGAGTCAGAGGACGGGAGTCGAAGATAGACTCGATTTCAATGATCAGTGTGTTCAAGTTTTCGAATGTTAAGAGCTCGTTACCTGCGACACGTCTGAGATGTCGTTTGAAGGACTTCACCGCAGCCTCCCACAACCCGCCAAAGTGAGGTGAGTTGGGAGGAATGAAGTGCCATTCGATCCGTCGATCGGCTAAAAAGGAGTGAACCTTTACCTTATGATCGTCGGACTGCAGGAGGTTTCGGAGCTCTCGTAATTCGTTGTTGGCGCCAACGAAGTTGGCACCGTTGTCAGAATAAATTGTTACACAGAATCCTCGGCGAGCGATGAATCTTCGCCGAGCAGCAATGAAGGCCTCGCTAGTGAGATCGGTGACCAGCTCGAGGTGGACTGCTTTAACTGCAAGACATACGAAGATTGCTACATATACCTTGATTTTGCGTCGGTTGCGATCCTTTCGTTCCTTGATGTAGAACGGTCCGCAATAATCAATTCCGACGTTGGTAAATGGACGAGATTCCGTTATCCGTGCAGCTGGGAAGGTCGCCCAGTACGTAATCCACTGGAGGTGGATTGGCTCGGCAGCAACATACGCACTTCTTCAGCGTGCTCCAAACTTGACTACGGCCGTCGATAGGCCAATAAGATCTCCTTAAGGCATATAAGGTAGCTTGAGTTCCGGAGTGGAGATTTAGGAGGTGTTCATGCTCGATAATGTGTGCTGTAACTGAGGATTTGGGTAGAATGATTGGGTGTTTCTGAGTGAAGGGCATTGGTGAGTGACTGAGTCGGCCTCCGACTCGCAATATCTCGTCCTTGTCCAGAAATGGATTGAGTCGTTGCACCTTCCCCTTCACTGCAGAATTTCGATCTGTTCGGAGAGTACGTATTTCATCTGGAAAATAGCAGAGCTGTAACAATTTGACCAATTTGTTATGCGCATTGGTTAAATCATGTGTGGTTAGAGGTCCCCCCCGATCCTGTTTTTGTCTCCATCGGAAGCAACGAGCGGCAATTCTTATCAGCTTGGGCCAAGAAGAAAATCTCTCCAGTCCAGTAGACTGTGGTCAGGCGGAGTCACGGACAGACATGTTGCCTTCTTCTGCTCTGGTATTTCAGCTAATGGTACCGGGTTCCACGTCGGCCAGTATTTTTCAGGTTGTTGGAGCCATTCCGGTCCATGTTGCCAAATGGTTGATCGCAAGAAGTCTTCGGGTGATTGGCCTCGCGATATGAGATCTGCAGGGTTTTCGGTAGTGGGAATGTGGCGCCAATCGGAGGTGTGAGTTTTCTGTTGAATCTCTGTCACACGATTCGCGACGAAGGCTTTCAGCGTATGGGGTGATGTATTAATCCAATGTAGAACGATTGTAGAATCAGTCCAGTAAACGGTCCGAGAAATGTTGCTTGGTAACGCTTGAAGGACTGTAGTGGCCAATGATGTGAGAAGAAGTGCTCCACTCAGTTCCAGCCTTGGAATGGTTTGTGATTTGAGTGGAGCCACCTTTGACCTTGCAGTGAGGAGTCGTGTCCAGGCATGACCCTCCGGAGTGATGGTGCGAAGGTAGACGCATGCCCCATACGCCCTTTCGCTGGCGTCGCAGAATCCGTGTAATTCAATTTCCGCTGCAGTCTTGATTATAGTTTTACGTGGAAACTTCACGTTATTTAGCAAAGGTAGCTGTGAATAATATTTGCTCCATTCTGTGTGTACGTCAGCCGGAAGAGATTCGTCCCAGTCAATTTTTAAAGTCCAAAGTCGTTGGAGCAACATTTTAGCGCGAACGATCACTGATGCCAGTAATCCAAGAGGGTCGTAGATCTTGGCAATTTCGGAGCTGACTGTTCTCTTCGTAATTCGAGAGGTGGTAGGATTGATTTTGACGGAATATAGGATCGAATAGTCAAAGGAATTCCAAACAACACCCAGAGTTTTGAAAGTTTGCGATTCGCCTAGTAGCAGCTTATCGTTTATGTCCTGCTCGGAAAGTCCTCGTAGCAGTTCCCGGTCGTTCGCTGCCCATTTTCGAATGTTTAAGCCGGCTAGTTTAAGCAATTCTATGTGCTCCGTTCTCAGTGATAGTGCCTCGTCCTTTGTATCAGCTCCTGTGAGAACATCGTCGACGTAGAAGTCTCGCTGTAAGACCATCGCTGCTCGTGGGTATCGATGTCCCTCGTCGTCTGCCCGTTGTTTCAGGCACCGAATGGCTAGATAGGGGGCCGCTGATAGCCCGAATGTCACTGTGTTAAGTTGATAGGTGTCAACTTCTCCATCAGAGTTGCGCCACAAAATTTGTTGGAATTTCCGATCCACTGGACGCACAAGAAATTGTCGATACATCTTTTCGACATCGCCTGTAATGACGTACTGATGAGAACGAAATCTTAAAAGGATAAGAAATATGTCGTCTTGTAGTTTCGGTCCCGTATGAAGTACGTCGTTTAATGAAACTCCGGTGGTTGTTGGTGCAGATCCGTCAAACACAACTCGGAGTTTTGTAGTCCGACTGGATTCTTTGATCACGCCGTGATGTGGCAGAAAATATCCGTCGTCCGTGCAGTGGTCCGTGGTAATCTTCGTCATATGTCCTAATTCCAAGTATTCTTCTATTACGGCGTGATAGTCGGCTTCGAATTGTTTGTCTCGTTGGAATCGACGGCAAAGGGAAGTGAGTCGCTTCATTGCCATGGCTTTCGAGGATCCAAGCGGAGGAGTTGTTTCGTTGAATGGGAGAGCGACAACGTATCGCCCTTCGTTGGTGCGTTGAACGTGATTTCGAAAGTGCTCCTCGCACTGTCGTTCCGCTTCCGAAATTCGTGCGGTGGGCGGTCCCTCGTCGATTTCCCAAAAACGGGCGAGGTCCGCCTGTAAAGCCGTCGTGAAGGCGTGAAATGCGTATGCTAATGATTGCGAGGTTGGGCTCCCCCCGATGACCCATCCGAATCGCGTTTTTTGCAGACGCAAGTCGGGCCCGTTTGCTTGACTGATATCAAGTTGGCCGACACAGAGTGATGCTAGTGTTGGTCCGGCGCTCAACAATATTTCGATCGGAGCAGGTCTATGGAATCTTGGATCGGCTAATTGGAGATTCCTAGGTATCTGTATATTCAGCGATCTACGGGTTGATTTGGGACCCAAGACGCGATAGTCGGTATGATTAGAAACGTCAAGTTGCGTTCGTATGTGCCGTCAATGGAGGTGATCATGGCCGTGATGTAGCGTTTCGAGATCTTCGATAACGTGTTGAGTGTTCCGATTGGGACCGAACATTTCCGTTGGTTGAGTTTTAATGAGTTAGCGAGCCTTTCGGTGATAAAGTTCATGCTAGAGCCGGTGTCTAGCAGAGCTCTACAACGAAATGGTTGAATTTCATTGTTCAAGATGTTGACCTGCGCTGTGACTAACAAGTCGTGCTGCAATGGTTCAAAAGGAGGCGAGGTCAATGAGTCCGTTTTCTGTGGTTCGGTCCCTAACACAGTCGTCTGATGCTGTCATTGTTTTCCTTGTCGTTTAGGACTGGACGATATAGTCGATCCCGATGCCGCCGTTCGCGATAACCGAGATTCGCGTTTCGGAGATGTTCGCGGAGACGTTCGGGGAGACGCTCGGCGAGACGCTTGGGGCGATGCTCGGGGAGACGATCGGGGAGACGAGGATGTGCGTCTCGAACGATGTGAGGAATGCGGGGTCGGTGAACTAGGCGAAGATCGACCGCTCGATGTTCGGTTGACACGTGTTCGTGGTTTGCTATGCCCATGGTCTTGATGCAGATACGTGTGGTGTCGCTGTCTACAGATGCGACATGACCCCGCGGAGCATTGAGTAAGAGCGTGTTCCTTGCCTAAACAATTGGTACAGAGCGACGCCCTTTTAGCGATTTCCAGGCGTTCTTTGGGCGACTTCGCTTTGAAGACATGACAATTCCATAATTCGTGTTGTCGCATGCAGATTTGACGGTGGCAGTCGAATTTTTCCTTAAGAACGTCAATGGCGATTGCGTAATTTGACTCGGTGATGGCTAATGACTGTATGCTTCGCGCGGCCCATCCAGTCAGGGCTGATCGGAGATGATAAAATTTCTGAACTGGTGCTAAATGTTCATTTTGATCTATCGTTGACGAGAAGGAATCGTAAAATGACTGCCAATCCTCGAGGGCGCCATCAAATGTAGGTATCCGAACCTCCGGTAGTTTAAGCGAAGCAGACACGCGACCGGCGGTTGATGCGCCGCTTGTCGATTGTGACGGCGTACTTCGTCGTATATTGATCAATTGTTTAGTTATTCGGCGTTGTAGTTTTTCGTATCCTTCCGCTAGTTCAATGCCGCGCGCGATCTCTCCCTCGTCTATAGCTACGATCTGGTTTTGTATGGCACGGAGTTCCGTCTCGTAGATTTCTAGACGATCTTTAATTTGTATCAAGTCGATCTCTTCCGGACAGCCTGATTGTTCAATGTCGTCCAGTTTTTTTTGCGAAGCGTGTAAACTGGGCGATATAGTAGCCCCGCTGTCGACGCAAGGTGGCGAATTCGTTTCCGGTTGCCATTATTTGTTATGTAATTGAGAGCGAAATCGTTTGAACTTACTTCTGTTGGCGATTGCCCACTTTGCGGCAGGAGGCTGTGTGGTTGCGTTTCAACCACCGAATTATACCTCTTCAAAGGTGACGACCCTTTACGTTACTGACCTCGCTGGGGTAGTAACGCTTCCGCTGCTGGTTGTGTTGGGTTCACGTGGCACTGTATGGTAGTGGGTGTCACTGGCGTGCACCTTTCACTTGACACTGAATCCGGCTCGAAGGACCAAATGCTTCAACCGTTCGCAGAGAGACGCGATCGCTAGATAACGCGTCAACGAGAGTCGTAAATTCTCGTTACGATTAAACAATCGATGCCACGAACTGATTGATCCCCTATTTCTATTACGAGAATAGAGGTGGTTAGGTTTGAGTGTATACGAACAACTATATTGGGTTGGTTGATAAAAGTTTAATAAAAATAACGAAACAACAAGTTCAGTCAAAGATCAACAATTAAAAACGAAAAAGATAACAGTCAAGGTTTGTTTAGCGGTTTGCATATAACGAGACCTATCGCACTACGCAGCTTGAGACAGACGTTATGTGTTAGATTCGATTCAATGTGTAACGTTCGACGCGTCACAAGGAACTGATCGACTTTAGATGATTTCTTTGTCTCATCTTTAAGACGACCCCCACTATACTTAGGTCACGCCACCGTTCGCGCCTATGATCACGTATGTCTGTTCTTGCGAGGAAAACGTAACGGACCAAATTCGACGTTTCGAGAACTCGCTGCTTGGCGACAGCTATGCGCTCGTCGATACATTGTATATGATCCGGCGGTCAGATAAAACGATCTGACTGCGACATTGTAGGGCCGTGAGCGACGGTTAGAAAATACAGCCTGTGGTAAGCCTCGTGGCGTAACAGATAGTGAGGAGGAAATAAAATAGCAATGCAGATACCAACTATAAACATAGCAACAAAGGGAGAAACATATTATATAAAAAACAAACAAATTAACATGGAGACAGAAGAAACAAAAGAGCAGCGGGGACAGGAAGAGAGCAATTCAGATTATGAAAGATACTATCAGGACGTGTTGAAGAGGTCACCACTTCTAGGAAAACTCCACATCTGGTCTTTTTAACTTTCTCAAGCGCTGAAGCCATCGACAGCACATAGACAAAAGAATAGCAGGGAGGCAGACCATAAACTCTAGACAGGCGACGTTGGCTTCGGGGTTTTCAGTCATAAAGTAACACTGCTAGCGTGCGGATCTGGACCAGCTCAAATTGTATTCCTGTATTTCATCATTAAGTCAAATATATACTTTGTATCTTACACTTTATCCACGCGTATTTCTCTCTTTATATACCGAATAACCTCAACAGGACGAAAGCTGGAAGCTAGCGAAGGCTAGCAAAAAACGCAAAACAACTCCAGACATAAGTGCCATAGAAAACCCAGCTACAGAAAAGCAGCGATGGCTGCAAGAATTACCATTAAGCAACTCCTTCAGCTCACTAACAGAAGAAACAGACGCTGACCCCATAAATAAAACCACAATCCAAACAAATCATATTACAAAACCACCACCAATTTTTGTTGAGGCCCAAATAATAGACCCGCTCATCGATCTACTATATAATCTAGCCGAGAAAAACAACTACACAATAAAGCAAACAAAACTGGAACAAGTAAAAATTCAAACAAACACACCAGAAACATTTAGGAAAGTTATAAAAGCATTAAAAGAAAAAAATGCTATTTACCACACGTATCAGCTAAAAACTGAAAGGAGCTATAAAATTGTCATAAGAGGATTGCATCCTAAAACGAACATATATAAACTAAGCGATGAGTTAGCAAAAATTGGTCATCAAACAAGAACAATAAACAATATAACAAGATTCGACACAAAGCAACCATTACCACTATTCTTAATAGAACTGGAACCCGGAAACAACAACAAGGAAATATATGATATCAAACAAATACTAAACACAATAGTAACAGTGGAACCACCACGACACAAAAAAGATATACCTCAATGCATGCGGTGTCAACAATACGGACACACTGAAAATTATTGCAACAGAAGCCCAGCTTGCGTCAAGTGCGCAAAAAAACCACTTAACTATACACTGCCCATCTTCTGGAAAAATAGAAGAAGTTAAATGCTATAACTGTAACGGAAACCACCCAGCCAGCTATAAAGGATGTGAAGTAAGAAAACAATTACAACGTAAACTGTTCCCGCCCCTACGAAGCAGGACAATCACTAACACACAAGCCCAACAGGACAGCACAAATCCTGAAATAATACCAAATACAGAGCAAGCAACAAACACCAAACCCATCAGCACCAACACCATTGGTGGTCTAAGCTACGCTCAAGTAACCAGCCAATCGACACATACACACAACGAATATCACAGCAATAGTAACAATGACACTGCAGAAATCAAAGAACTGCTCAAACAATCTATAAAGAACACCGAAATGCTAACCAGAATGATAAGCGAGCAAAACGCAGTACTCAGACAGCAAACCCAACAAATCACAGTCATGCTACAACTAATTACAAACGTGCTAAGCAAAAAATAAAAAACGGACATTCTAAAAATAGCAGCCTGGAACTCAAACGGCCTACAACAACGGGCCCTCGAAATTAAAACATTCATATACAGTAACAATATAGACATACTACTTGTCTTAGAAACACACTTCACTACAAAAAGCTACATGAAAATACCATACTACACCATATATGATAACAAACACCCCTCAGGAAAAGCTCACGGAGGGACAGCAGTGACAGTCAGAAACGATATCAAACATTATCTACACAGCCAAGTTAACAAAGAATATTTACAAGCAACCACTGTTACAGTTCAAACTAGCAGCAACTACTTCCAGTTGTCAGCAGTGCCTCCGCAACACAAAATAACATCACAAATGTGGGAAGAATACTTCCAGGACCTAGGGGACAAGTACATCGCAGCGGGAGAATACAACTCAAAGCACACGTTATGGGGGGTCAAGAAACATTATACCTCGAGGCACAACACTGGAAAAATACATTAGAAATAATAACCTCAATATATTATCCACAGGAACACCGACACATTGGCCGACTGACCTGAACAAAAAACCAGATCTTCTGGACTTTGCAGTAACAAGGGGACTAAACACAAATAAACTAAAAATAACACCCAACCTCGAGCTCAGCTCCGATCATACACCCATAATAATTGAATACAGAAACAAACCAATACACTATAGCAAACCAGAAACACTATGCAATAAAACCACCAAATGGCAAACTTTCAAAGAAATAATAGAAAGCAAAATAAACTGCAACATCCCGTTGAAAACTCCTGAACACATAGAAGAGGCAGTAGCAACATTGACAGCAACTGTTCAAGAAGCAGCAAGGACAACCACTACACCCGAATCAACCAGCAGACAAACAATAACAATCCCGCAAGAAATACTCGACAAAATCAGAGAAAAAAGAAAAGCAAAAGCAAAATAGCAAAAATACAGAACTCGAGAAAACAAAAAACACTTAAACAAACTTGCAAAGGAAATAAAAAACAAAATAAAGGAGCACAACGATAACGAATTCGCAAAGTTCATAGGGACACTCTCCACACACGAGAACACCAACTATTCACTATGGAAAGCCACGAAAAAAATAAGGAAGCAAATAATACCCGTCCCAGCAATCAGAAAAGCAGGTAACACATGGGTAAGAAGCAACGAAGAACAAGCTGAAGAATTCTCCAACCACCTTTGCAACACATTCACACCACACATTATCAACAACAGCAACCTCAAAAGTCATACGGAGGAGGATCCACAAACCACTATTACCACAACCGACAAGGAATACACCATACCTAAAACATCAGCACAAGAAATTAGAAACATAATTGTTGGGAATATGATACATTTACACTGTACATGTGAATGTGTGTGTAAGCGTCAGAGGACGTCCGGGTCTTGGTTGAGACAAAAGACAAGAGCCAGTCGTTAGAAGTATCTGGAAGAGTCGGTTGACAACAAGCGTGCGTGCGAGTAGGATTTTGAGGTCTTAAGAGTATAAGATATATGTGTCGGGTTGGCGTTACGATTAGAGTTAGGGTTAAGGGCGTGAAACGAATCCCTATTGACACTGGACGTGATCATTATGCAATAGAGGAGATATTTACCAGTGCAAACATGACCATGATGGAATTGGACAGGTAATCGCGATAATTTGATACTCGAGAGGCTAATGGCAATGATCCTAGGCTCAATAACGAATCCACGGTCAACGGGATGACGAACTCTACTCTTCTTTAGCGCCTAAGTTGTACTCAATGTTAATGCATGGGGCAATCACTACGTATCCGAGAGTTACTCGAATCGTCGTCGAGATCGTATCGGAGAGTAACTCTCCGTCTCGACGATGCCGTCGAGGAAAACTATAATGGGTGGGTCTAAGGACATGAGATCCTCGGATTCGTCAAAGAAAGCTTTCGTTCCAAAGGTGAGGGAAATTAGCGCTGTTGCTAATTGGTCGATCTCCATATCGGCGTTTTGAAAGAGATGCTGGCCGCCCTTGAGGGGAGGTTGTTGACGGGGGGCATCGTTCGTGGAAGATAGGTTTCTCCTATCTTCCCGTAGTTGCAACAAAGACTACTTGTCTATATGAAGGACTTTGCTTGACTAAATCTTAAGATTTATTGCGGGTCCTCACGTTAGCTAAACATATACTGCGGAGGTATGTTGACATCTGGAGATCATCTTACCCGGAGTATAGAATCTGCGTGTGGCGAGCCACGGGACAGAAACCATTGAAATATTTACTGCCGCGTGTCGCTACGACTATTTCTTTTAAGGAGAGGTATAGAATTACTCTGTGCTTTTGTTAGATAAAACGTTCATCCCTTGACCGTGGCTACGTTCGGCGACTGGTTGTCGCCTCGAGCCCAAGCTCACTATCATAAATCTCGAACAATCGGGGTGACATTTGTTTAATCTAAATTACGACATTACGGTTTTCCCGAGAATCCAAGGAGAGGTTCCGGTGTTTTTCCATCTCCGACATATGTATAACAGTTGTGTGCTAAATAAAGGGAATTATTTGTATTTCCGAATCCATTCTATATCTTTTCATGGTAGCAGAGCGTGGTTCATAATTTTGCAAGTTATTTTAGTGCCTGTTTTTCAATATTGCGAGTTAGTTCGAGTGAGTTCTCAGTAAGGAAAGAAACGTTCAAAGGTTACAAAGAGGAAAAATACACTTCGAGCACGTAGGAACGCTTGAGTAAGAGATAAGGAATCATTTAAAATGGAGAGATCGGAAATCATGATACCTATTTTCGATGGTGAGGATTACGGTATGTGGAAGCAAAGAATAACGATGTTTCTCAGATATAAAGAATGCGAGATTGTCACAACTAGGGTGAAGACAGAAACAGACAATGAAGACTGGGACAAAAAGGATTTGAAGGCAATAAATATAATTTATAGTACCGTCACAAATAGACAATTGGAATATATTAGAGAAGAAAAAACGGCGTATGAGATAGTAAAAAAGTTCGATGAAATGTACTCGAAAGAGTCGACGGCACTACAGATCGTATGCAGAAGGAGATTGGAAAAGATAAGACTTGAGAACTACACTGATTCAGCATCGTTTTTTAGCGATTTCGAAAAATTAATAAACGAATTAAAAGGTGCGGGTGCACAAGTGAGTGAGAGAGAATAACTAAATTACATGCTGAATACGTTACCCGAAGAATACATCTACATAGCGGATATAGTAGATGTATTGAAAGCAGAAAATCAAACGGTAGCGTATGTAAAAAATAAAATTGAAATAGCGGAGAAGAAAAATAAGTCCAATCGAGGAGAAATGCAAAACAACGCCTTTTCTGCAAAAAAGGAAGGATGCTTCAGATGTGGAAGAGTAGGACATTTTGCGAGAGAGTGTCAAAATGGCGTCGAAGCGGGAAGCAGTAACAGTTTTTGGCGTGGGTCAACACGTGGTCGCAGCAGACGAAGAGGAAACAAAGGAAATACGAGCAGGGGACGTGGAAATTTCCATCGTCAATCAACAACCGGCACGAGCGAGCATGGTAACTCAAGATCAGGCACATGGATAGTGTCACGACCGGCATACTTCAAATCCGATGGACCGATGATGGAGATAGAGATGTGGCGGCCTTGGCGACAATGTATATCGCCGAAGTGCCTAATGAGTCATCTGTATCCTAACGGTCCTTCCACCGAATGTCCTAGAAGCGTGACAGCGGTCACGTACGCCTACAGGGTAGTGGGGATATTGAGGGATGACAAACAAAGAAGAAACAGATGTTACCGAAAGTCAAATTGTAAGAGCTTCAGTCTTGGAAAGTCACGGCTGGAGCTCAGAACAAAATCGCAGTCAGTGTAAATTCAGAAATAAATTCTCTTGTTTTTTTGTTATCTTAATTTTTTCTTTTCGTTCGAGCCTCCTGCTTTTTTATTTTACGTGACAATAGCAACGGCGCACGCAGCACACAGCGGCGAGGCGAACGAGATAAGTAATAATGAAGTAATGTGGCTATTAGATAGCGGTTGCACAGATCACATAATTAACAACGTAAATTATTTCGATAAATCTATTGACCTTAAAGAACCGGTAAATATATATTTAGGCGATAATAGATCGATAAAGGCAACAAAAGTAGGGAATGTTATAAGTTATTTTGAAGCATTTGGAAAGCAAAATGAAATAAATATGAATAATGTTTTTTACGCGAAAGAAATGTCCGCAAACTTGATTAGTTTGGGCAAATTAACAGATAATAAGAACACGGTTATTTCAAAAGGAAATATTGCAAAAGTAATAGATGAGGACAATAAGCTTACAGCGGTAGCGGTTAAAGAAAAGGGAACATATAGAATGAAAAGTATATTGAAAGGGAAGGAGCACTTAGCAAACAGCGCCGAACGTAGTGATATGAGTAAAAAGGAAGGATGGCGTAGGATGTTAGGACACGTAAATTTTAAATATTTAAATATTTTGGGTAAAGAGCAGCTAGTTACTGGTATACCGAATGAATTTGAGAAGGAATTTTTGAAATGTAGGGTGTGTATAGAAAGTAAAATGCACAATTTACCATTCAAAAATAATCGAACCAAGGCTAGGGAGATAATGGAAATTATTCATACGGACGTGTGCGGTCCCTTTAAGACTACCGGATTCAATGAAGAGAAATATTTCATCTCATTTATCGATGATTATAGCAAAATAGCTAGAATTTATTGTATAAAATCAAAGGGTGAGGTCTTTGATTGTTTCGTACAGTTTGTAAATGAAGCCGAGAATTTAACGGGCAAGAAGTTAAAAATATTGAGATGTGATAATGGAAAAGAGTATTTGAATAATCGAATTTATAAATTTGCTAGGGATAAAGGTATCAGAATAAATAATTGCCCAACCTACGTACATGAATTAAACGGGACAGCGGAAAGGTATAATAGAACAGTTATGGACATGGCGCGTTGCTTGTTAGCGGAAGCGAAAGTACATAAAAGGTACTGGCCGGAAATAGTTTGTACAGCGGTATACTTGAAAAATCGAATACTGGCAAATACTATAGAGAGAAAGACACCTTTTGAAATATTCTTCGAGAGAAAACCAAGTGTTGAAAATCTACATCTATATGGAAGTAAAGTTTTTGTAAGAAGACGAGAACAAAAAAGAGTTTCTAAATGGGATAAGAAGGCAGATATGGGAATTTTGTTAGGATATAGTGAAGTCGGTTACAGAGTCTTATTAGGTGGGAAAATAACAATAGCGAGACATGTAGAGGTCATAGGAACAGACACAAAATGTATCGGCTTTGTGGAAAATTCATTCGATAAAGATAACGATGACATTGAGGATAATGATTTATTGGTAAACATGAATAAGGAAGAGTTAGAAAGTAGGGAAGGTGAAAATAATAACAGTCTTGAAAGCTTAAACATCCCTAGAAGATCTACACGTAATAAGAGAACTCCAGTAAGATATCCAGAAAAAGAAAACATTAGTGAAATCCATGCAAATTATTGTAGAGTAGATATCCCTTGTACATTTGAGGAGGCGATTTGTTGCGAAGATAGTGAAGATTGGAAACAAGCTATGGATGAGGAAATAGAATGTCTTTATAAGAATAAAACTTGGAAATTGGTAGAAAGGGTAAAAGGCAAAGACGTATTAGATGTAAAATGGGTTTACACGAGAAAATCAGATGACAGGTATAAGGCTAGATTAGTGGTAAGAGGATTCCAACAAAGAAACGTAGCTGATGACATATACTCCCCAGTAGCGAGAAAATCAGACCTTTAAGATATTGCTATCATATTGTTGTCAAAATGGATTAATTATTGAGCAAATGGATGTAGAAACTGCCTTTTTAAATGGTGAAGTAACCTCGGAGGTATATGTAAATCAACCAAAGGGATATGCGGACGGAATGAATAGAGTTTGTAAACTATCGAAAGCGCTGTATGGGTTAAAAGAAAGTCCAAGGGACTGGTATGAGTGTTTTGATAAGTATGTGACGAGATTAGGTTTTAAAAAAGAATAACATAGAGTTGTGCCTATATACACATGGAGAGGGAGAAAATGTTGCTTATTTGTTAATATATGTAGACGATTTGCTAATTTGTAGTAAAAACAAAAGGAAGATACAAAGTGTAAAGAAGTTACTAACTAATAGATTTGAAATGAAAGATTTAAGTGAAGTCAAAGAATAGAGAGGATATTGGATACAAAAATTTAATTGGCGCATTGTTGTATATTAGTGTAAATACCAGACCCGATATAAGTTATAGTGTAAATTATTTGAGTAGATTTCAAGATTGTTGTAATGAGACACATTTTAAATATGCTTTGCGAATATTGAAATATTTGTACCGGACTAGAGATTTAAGATTAGATTATAAAAGGAATGAAAAATGTGAAACGATAGATTGTTATGTGGACGCTGATTGGGCAGGAGATCATTTAGATAGGAAATCGACTTCTGTATATGTAATTAGATTGTATGGAAATGTAATTGGTTGGAAGTCTAAAAAACAAAGGTGTGTGACAAAAGCCTTGACGTATGCAGAGTATGTAGCTCTATCGGAAGCGGTGAGTGAATTAATGTCTATTAGGGAAATTATTTTTTTTTTTATTTATTTATTTAAATTCACTATTTGTCCAATTTGGACATTTGGTGGAATTTTTTAGCGGTTAAATTAGCATGTTGGTGGCTACCCCCAGCGGGGTACCATCATCGTGTTTGTTAGGTTATGTCCTTTATAAGGTCTGCTGGGTGCTTCCTTTTTAGTCTTTTGTCCATATTTATGATTTTGTATGTTTCCGCAGCTAGCCGGTTTATGTGTGTTGCTATTCTTGATTTGTATTTCTCGGAGTATCTGCTGATTTCTTCCTTGACCGTTGGCATTCCCAGGTCCCTTCGTATATCTTCGTTTCTGACGTACCAAGGTCCGTTTACTATTGTTCTGAGGATTTTAGCCTGTATTACCTCTATTTTGTGTATATGGCTCATTGCTGCCGTCCCCCATAGTGGTATTCCGTACGTCCAGATTGGTTTTATGATCGTTTTATATATTTTTACTTTATTTTCTGTGCTTAGTTTGGATTTTCGGCTTGTTAGCCAATGCATTTGTCTCCTTGTTTTCTGTATTTTTTCTACTATTGATTTGATGTGTAGTTTCCAGGTGAGTTTTTGATCTAAGTGGAGTCCTAGGTATTTGACATGCTTTGTTTGCGTTATATGCGTGCCGTTCAATAGGATGTTTGGTGGTATCTTTTTCCGTAGCGTGAATGTAATATGGTTGCATTTATTGGGGTTTGCTTTTATTTGTTTTTCTTGTAGCCAATTTTCTATTTTTACGATATGTTCTTGTAGTATTTTGACTGCCGTTTCTGGGTTAGTATGCCTGACTAGTATAGCTGTGTCGTCCGCGAATGTCAATACTGTGCTGTTGGTAGTTGTTGGTATGTTCGCCGTGTATAATGTGTATAGTATTGGGCCTAGGACGCTTCCTTGTGGTACCCCGGCCTTGATGTCTTTAACTTGAGAATGTGTGTCCTTGATTTTTATTACGAAGGTTCTGCTGCTTAGATAGGATTTTATTAATTGGTGTATTTGCTCCGGGAATTGTTTCCTAATTGTTTGTAGTAGACTTTCATGGTTAATTTTATCGAATGCTTTCTCTATGTCTATAAAGAGGGCTGTGCAGTATTCCTTGTTTTCTAGTGCTATTATTATTTCGTTTATAAGCCTGTGCATTTGCTCTATCGTGGAGTGCTTGTTTCTGAAACCAAATTGGTGATCCGGTATTAGTTTTTTTGTCACTATTATTGGTTTTATGCGGTCGTATATTATCTTTTCCAGTATTTTGGAAAATACTGGAAGCAGTGATATTGGTCTGTAAGATGCAGTTTGGTGCGGGTCTTTGCCTGGTTTATGTAACATTTTGATCTGTGCTAATTTCCATGGTTTGGGGAAGTATTGAATTCTTAGAATTGCATTGAATATTACTGTCATTAGTCTTATTGCTTTTGGCGGAAGGTTTTTCAAGATTTTACCATTGATTAGGTCGATTCCTGGCGCTTTGTTGTTTTTTGTTTTATCAATTATGTTTCTAATTTCTTGTGCCGATGTTTTAGGTATGGTGTATTCCTTGTCGGCTGTGGTAGTAGTGGTTTGTGGATCCTCCTCCGTATGACTTTTGAGGTTGCTGTTGTTGATAATGTGTGGTGTGAATGTGTTGCAGAGGTGGTTGGAGAATTCTTCAGCTTGTTCTTCGTTGCTTCTTACCCATGTGTTATCTGCTTTTCTGATTGCTGGGACGGGTATTATTTGCTTCCTTATTTTTTTCGTGGCTTTCCATAGTGAATAGTTGGTGTTCTCGTGTGTGGAGAGTGTCCCTATGAACTTTGCGAATTCGTTATCGTTGTGCTCCTTTATTTTGTTTTTTATTTCCTTTGCAAGTTTGTTTAAGTGTTTTTTGTTTTCTCGGGTTCTGTATTTTTGCCATTTTGCTTTTGCTTTTCTTTTTTCTTTGATTTTGTCGAGTATTTCTTGCGGGATTGTTATTGTTTGTCTGCTGGTTGGTTCGGGAGTAGTGGTTGTCCTTGCTGCTTCCTGAATAGTTGCTGTCAATGTTGCTACTGTCTGTTCTATGTGTTCAGGAGTTTTTAACGGGATGTTGCAGTTTATTTTGCTTTCTATTATTTCTTTGAAAGTTTGCCATTTGGTGGTTTTATTGCATAGTGTTTCTGGTTTGCTATAGTGAATTGGTTTGTTTCTGTATTCAATTATTATGGGTGTATGATCGGAGCTGAGCTCGAGGTTGGGTGTTATTTTTAGTTTATTTGTGTTTAGTCCCCTTGTAACTGCAAAGTCCAGAAGATCTGGTTTTTTGTTCAGGTCAGTCGGCCAATGTGTCGGTGTTCCTGTGGATAATATATTGAGGTTATTATTTCTAATGTATTTTTCCAGTGTTCTACCTCGAAGTGTAATGTTTCTTGACCCCCAAAGCGTGTGCTTTGAGTTGTAGTCTCCCGCTGCGATGTACTTGTCCCCTAGGTCCTGGAAGTATTCTTCCCACATTTGTGTTGTTATTTTGTGTCGCGGAGGCACATATACTGCTGACAACTGGAAGTAGTTGCTGCTAGTTTGAACTGTAACAGTGGTTGCTTGTAAATATTCTTTGCTAACTTGGCTGTGTAGATAATGTTTGATATCGTTTCTGACTATCACTGCTGTCCCTCCGTGAGCTTTTCCTGAGGGGTGTTTGGTATCATATACGGTGTAGTATGGTATTTTCAAATAGCTTTTTGTAGTGAAGTGTGTTTCTGAGACAAGTAGTATGTCTATATTATTATTGTATATGAATGTTTTAGTTTCGAGGGCCCATTGTTGTAGGCCGTTTGAGTTCCAGGCTGCTATTTTTAGAGTGTCCGTTTTTATTTTTTGCTTAGCACGTTTGTAATTAGTTGTAGCATGACTGTGATTTGTTGGGTTTGCTGTTTGAGTACTGCGTTTTGTTCGCTTATCATTCTGGTTAGCATTTCGGTGTTCTTTATAGATTGTTTGAGCAGTTCTTTGATTTCTGCAGTGTCATTGTTACTATTGCTGTGGTATTGGTTGTGTGTATGTGTCGATTGGCTGGTTACTTGAGCGTAGCTTAGACCACCAATGGTGTTGGTGCTGATGGGTTTGGTGTTTGTTGCTTGCTCTGTATTTGGTATTATTTCAGGATTTGTGCTGTCCTGTTGGGCTTGTGTGTTAGTGATTGTCCTGCTTCGTAGGGGCGGGAACAGTTTACGTTGTAGTTGTTTTCTTACTTCACATCCTTTATAGCTGGCTGGGTGGTTTCCGTTACAGTTGAAGCATTTAACTTTTTCTATTTTTCCTGAATATGGGCAGTGTACAGTTAAGTGATTTTTTGCGCACTTGACGCAAGCTGGGCTTCTGTTGCAATAGTTTTTAGTGTGTCCGTATTGTTGACACCGCATGCATTGAGGTATATCTTTTTTGTGTCGTGGTGGTTCGACTATTACTATTGTGTTTAGTATTTGTTTGATATCATATATTTCCTTGTTATTGATTCTGGGTTCAAGTTCTATTAAGAATAGTGGTAGTGGTTGCTTTGTGTCGAATCTTGTTATATTGTTTATTGTTCTTGTTTGATGTTCAATTTTAGCTAACTCATCGCTTAGTTTATGTATGTTGGTTTTAGGATGCAATCCTCTTATGACAATTTTATAGCTCCTTTCAGTTTTAAGCTGATATGTGTGGTAGATAGCATTTTTCTCTTTTAATGCTTTTATAACTTTCCTAAATGTTTCTGGTGTGTTTGTTTGTATTTTCACTTGATCCAATTTTGTTTGCTTTATTGTGTAGTTGTTTTTCTCATCTAGATTATTTAGTAGATCGATGAGCGGGTCTATTATTTGGGCCTCTACAAAGATTGGTGGTGGTTTTGTAATATGATTTGTTTGGATAGTGGTTTTATTTACGGGGTCAGCGTCTATTTCTTCCGTTAGTGAGTTGAAGGAGTTACTTAATGGTAATTCTTGCAGCCATCGCTGCTTTTCTGTAACTGGGTTTTCTATGGCACTTATGTCTGTGGTTGTTTTGCGTTTTTTGCTAGCCTTCGCTGGCTTCCAGCTTTCGTCCTGGTAGTATCTTTCATGTTCTGAATTGCTATCTTCCTGTCCCCGATGCTCTTTTGTTTCTTCAGTCTCAATGTTAATTTGTTTGGTTTTTATATAATATGTTTCACCTTTTGTTGCTATGTTTATAGTTGGTATCTGCATTGTTATTTTATTTCCTCCTCACTATCACTTTGCAGCACTATTACTTTGAAGCACTTTTTCACTATTCACTTATACCTGGAGAGGACGACCGTCTAGACATGTCCGTCCTCCTCGGCTGTCCGAGCAGGAGTGATTAGGGAAATTATGAAAATCTTCAATGTAAATCTAGACGATAACCCTGTAAAAATTTATGAGGATAACTCTGGAGTGATAAGTATAGCAAAGCACGGAAATTTTACAAAAAATTCTAAACACATTGAAGTTCATTACCACTATGTTCACGAGTGCTTAAAAGAGGACAAGATAAACATACTTAAAGTAAGTACAGACGAAAATACTGCGGTTATTTTTACGAAGGCACTGTGTAGAGAGAAATTCGAAAGGTTTAGGTCATGGATGAATGTAAACTAAGAGAAATGTAAATAAATAAGTGTTAAAGTTTCTGTTACGTAATTCGTCAAAGCATGTAAATACGATTAAGTGTACAGTATAAATGTAAGGAGGCGTGTTGGGAATATGATACATTTACACTGTACATGTGAATATGTGTGTAAGCGTCAGAGGACGTCCGGGTCTTGGTTGAGACAAAAGACAAGAGCCAGTCGTTAGAAGTATCTGGAAGAGTCGGTTGACAACAAGCGTGCGTGCGAGTAGAATTTTGAGGTCTTAAGAGTATAAGATATATGTATAACAGTTGTGTGCTAAATAAAGGGAATTATTTGTATTTCCGAATCCATTCTATATCTTTTCAAGTATAAACGAGACAAGCCCACAAGTAACAAATATAGCGGCACGAGTCAAACAAAACACCAACCCAACGATAGACTCACCCCAAATAAGCATAATAAATGTCATTGAAGACTTCAAAAAAAGCATTCTAAAAGCTCTAAGCGACCAACAAACACAACTAAACGAAATAAAAAAAGCATAAAATACGCATGAAGAAAGAATCGACTCCATCTTCAACATCATCGAAAATATAGACGAAGATTAGCCAAAACCCACCCGTCCACCAATTACAGCAAAAAACAAATCAGATAAAAGTTAAACATCTGAAAATCATCTCAATAAACGCCAACTCACTAATCTCAAACCAAAAAAGATACAGCATGCTAACCCTAATTAAGAAAGAAACCTCCGACATAGTATTTATCTCAGAAATCAAACTGAACTATAGACATAAAGTTTTTTTTTTTCTTTTTATTTATTAGAATATTTACAATCAATTCTCGTTGAGAATTTTCAGTAACATAATTTGGCGTGATACAATGACATGGATTATAATAGCTTTATATTGTTGATTCTAGTAGGACTAAGGATTTAATCTAGTGGGTATTTTCTTTTTAGTCTGCGGATCTGGTCCGTCGTGTCCAGTAGTTGGGTGACTAGTGGGTTGTGGTGGTTGTTGACTCTTGTGTTATATCTGCTTCTGGACTTGTGTATTTCATCTTTGACTGTAGGTATCTTGAGGTCTCGGTGGATTGTTTCGCTGGTAACATACCAGGGTGCATTTAATAGGGATCTTAGCGTTTTCGATTGGAAGCGTTGGAGTATTTCAATGTTGGAGTTACTTGCTGTTCCCCATAGTTGGATTCCGTAGGTCCAGACAGGTTTTATTACGGCCTTGTAGAGGGTTATTTTGTTCTGTATGTTTAGTTTGGAGCGTCGGCCCGTGAGCCAATAGAATTTTCTTAGTTTTTCCTTTAGTTGCTTTGTTTTTTCCGAGATATGTTTTTTCCAAGTTAGCCTCCTGTCCAGGGTCATGCCCAGGTATCTAACGGAGTCCTTGCTTGGGATTATTGTGTTGTTAATGGTGACCTGGGGGCAGGTTTGTTTTCGGAGCGTGAAGGTTACATGGGAGGATTTTTTTTCGTTTATTTTAAAACCCCATTTTTGGAACCACTTTTCCATGGAGTCGAGACTTCGCTGGAGAGTGGATGAGGCAATTTCCGGGTCTGCGTGGGTAGCTAATAGTGCTGTGTCGTCGGCAAATGTTGCTATTGTTACCTCGTTTGACATAGATAAGTCGGCAGTGTAGATGGAGAATAGTAGGGGTCCGAGGATACTACCTTGCGGTATGTCGGATTCTATTGGGAATGTTGCGGAAGTGGCGCCTAGACATTTAACTATGAATTGTCTGTTGGTAAGGTAGGATTTTAAGATGGAGTAGTATGGGTGGGGTAGGATTTTTTTAAGCTTGTAGAGTAGCCCTTCATGCCATACTTTATCGAATGCCGGTTGGATGTCTAGGAATACGGCTGAACAGTATTTTTTCTTTTCAAGGGTTTGGCTGATCATCTGGGTTATGCGGTGGATTTGCTCTACAGTTGAGTGTTGTTTTCGGAAGCCGAATTGGTGATCTGGGAGAGTTTTCAATTCTTCTAGGAGTGGAAGGAGACGATTCGTGAGCATCCTCTCGAATAGTTTAGACAGGGTAGGTAAGAGACTGATTGGGCGATAGGAGCTGGCTTCATATATTGGTTTACCGGGTTTAGGGATGAGGGTGATCAGTGAGATTTTCCAAGCCTTGGGAAAGTGTTGAAGGCGGAGGATAGCGTTAAAGATTGATGCGATGAGTGCAATCCCTTTTATCGGAAGTTCCTTGATTGCTTTATTTCCTATTAGGTCGTGACCTGCTGCTTTCTTGGGGTTTAGGCGACTGATTGCTTCTATGATCTCTAAAGAAGTGAAGGGTTCAATAGGAGGGGACATTTGGAAGGGAGTGTGCAGATATTCGGTAACGTCCGCTGCAGCTATGGAGGAATGGAGTTGGAATACTTCAGTCAAGTGTTTGGCAAATAGGTTGGCTTTTTCTATAGGGCTACGCGCCCATCCACCCTGCGGACGGCGGATTGGAGGTATTATTTGTGGGAGGCGCGTGAGTTTCCTGGAGGCCTTCCATAGTGAGTAGTTGGAGTCGGCTGTGGGGGACAAGCTGGCGAGATATTTGTGAAAACGGTCATTATTGTAGTTTTTTATAGTTTAGGATAGTTTTCTAGTTGCGTTGTTTAGTTTGCGTTTGTCCTCCGGTGTTCTATGGGTCTGCCATATGCTTCTTAGTCTACGTTTTTCTGCTATTTTTTTTAATATGTACTGGGGGTATTCGTGATTGCTGATGGACGTTTTTGCCGGTGTGGAGAAGCGGATAGCGTTTGTTATGCTCGTGTTTAGGTATTCCGTGGCTGCTTCGATTTCTTCATTGGTTTTTAGTGAAGTTGAGGCTGAAGTTGTGTGTGTAAAGACTTCTCTAAAGAGCTGCCAGTTGGTGTGTTGGTTATGTATGGAGCCATTACGTGTATTCTCGATGATAGTTGAACTGACTGTTACTATCACGGGGGAATGATCAGAGGAGAGATCAGCCGAGGAATTGATTTGGACGTGTCTTGACGAGATATTTTTAGTTATGAGGAAATCAAGGAGATCGGGTATTTTGTTTGTGTCGGTGGGCCAGTGTGTGGGTTCGTATGTGGTAAGGTAGTTGAGCTTGTTGGTTATTATGCTGTTGAGGAGGTTTTTGCCTCTTACTGTAACCAGTCTGCTGCCCCATTGGGTGTGTTTGGCGTTGTAGTCTCCTCCAGCTATGAATCTATTGCCCAGGGTGTCCAGGATGTCGTCAAAGTCTTCTTTGGCGATGGAGTGTCTGGGAGGGCAGTATACAGCTGAAGTGGTGATTGTACCATGACAGTCTTCTATTGCTACGTTTGTTGCTTGGAGGTAGTCTTTCTGGAATGGTGGAAGTTCGTAGTGCTTAATGTTTGATGTGATTATGATTCCGGTGCCGCCGTGGGCCTTTCCGCTGGGGTGTTGGGTATGGTAGAACTTGTATCCGTTTATGTTCAGGTAGTTTTTATCGGTGAAATGGGTTTCGGATATGAGCATCACATCGATTTGCTGTTGTTTTAAGAATAGTTCTAGTTCAAATTTGTGCTGAGCTAGACCGTTGGCGTTCCGCAAAGCTATTCGCATTGGTTTTATTTTGCTTCTGTGCGTATGAATTTGTCCATGAAGAGTGTGAGTAGTGACAGCAAGTTGTTAATTTGCTCTGTTTGCTTCTCGATAAGTTTTTCGAGTCTGGTGAAGTTGTCTGTGTTTTGTGGGGTGGGAATTCTATTTTCTGTGTGTACACTGTGGGTTTTCGAGTTGTTTACGTTTCCTTGTGTCGCCTGCGCGTAGGATACTGATGGTGAGGTGAGTTTTTGGGGTCTAGGTTCTTGTATGGTTATGTCCTTGGGTCTCAGTTTTGGATACTTAATATTATGTAGTGTTTTATATGCTGAGCATCCTTTGTAGTTCGCAGGATGCTCTCCTTGACAGTGGATGCACTTAGCGGGGGTTTCGGGGGATTTAGTGTATTGGTCAGTGGGGTGATTACCTGCACATTTTACGCACCGGAAGTTATGGTTGCAGTATTTCTGCGTGTGGTCGTACCTTTGGCACCTTTTACATTGTACTATTTCTTTCTCTACAAGAGGTGGTTCGAACTTAACTATGGAGTTTATCAGCCGGTTGACGTTGTAGATTTCTTTGTTGTTCCCTTTTTGTTTTAAATCTATGAAGAATAGTAATAGTGGGTTTTTTGAGATTCTATGTTTAATGTTGCTTATGTTTGTTACCTCATGGCCAAGATTTTGAAGTTCGTACTTTAGTTCATCTAGGTCGACTGAGTGGTGGATGTTGCGTAGCACCACACGAAAAGGTCTTTCTTGTTTGAGCTGATATGTATGGAATTTAGCGTTTAACGTTTTTAGCAACTTAGTTAACTTTCTACAGGCGTCTGGGTGGGTCGGCAGAATTTTCACGTGGTTGTTGTTAATTTTTAACTTGTAGTCCTCTTTGCTGATGTCTTTTTCAATGGTCCTTATCATTGACTGTATGTCGATTACGTCGTCAATGAATATTGGTGGAGGAGGGGGAATTTTTTGAGTATGGAGATTATTTACCTTTTCGGTTGTATTCATGGAGTCTTCCGTAGACTCCAGTATTGAGAATCTATTGAAGGTGGTCACCTGGCTGGCTGGTGGTTTAGTTTGACTCTTATTCACATTTGTCTTGGTTGGTTCCAGCTTGCGTTTTTTCGAGTGATGGTCGTTTACCAGGATAGATGTGTTGCCCCCTTGCCACGGGGGAGGAAAAACGGCGGAGTTATAATTTAGCTCCGGAGAGCCTGTTTGGAATGATAGAGCCATCATCGAGCTAGTTAATTCAGTGTGGAAGAACTAGACGAGAGGCTGTTAACCCTTAGCTAGGTTTGTTGGATTTGCTTTCGACAGATGGGCGTCACGTGGAGTTTTGTGAACTTCACAGGGCACTGGACACACGTCTCGGCACTCAGCAGCAACTGGATGGTCACGTGCTGTTTTGTGGACTTCGCAGGACACTGGACACACGTTTGCACGCCTCGGCACTCACCAGCAAACTGTTCACGGTAACGCTGTCGAGGAAAACTATGATGGGTGTGCCTAAGGGCACGAAATCATCGGATTCGTGGAAAAAAGCCTTCGTTCGGAAAGTGAGGGAAATTGGCGTTACTGTTAATTGGTCAATTTCCATGTTGGTGGTTAGGGAAGGGTGCTAGCCGCCCTTAAGAGAGAGTTCGAGAAGAGGAAGCGTCGTTCGTGAGAAAAATAGATTTCTCCTATTTTCTCGTAGTTGGAACGAGGACTGTTTGTCGGTTTGAAGGACTTTAGTTAAACAAATCTTAAGATTTATAGCGAATTTATATTTATTTATAGATATCCTCGGGCTAGCTGAACATGTACTGTGGAGACGCGTCGACATCTGGTAATCATCTTACTCAAAAAATAGAGTCTGCGTGTGGCGAGGCACGGGACAGAAATCGTTGAAATGCTTACCATCGTGCCCCGTCCCAAGTATTTCTTTTAAGGAGAGCTATAGAGTTACTTCATGCCTTTGTTAGACAAAACGTTCATCCCTTGACCGCGATTACGTTCGGCGACTGGTTGTCGCCTCGAGCCCGAGCTCACTATCATAAATCTCAAATAAGTACAGTCGGATCGAATGACAACAGTTTCTTAATTCGGCTATGGTGAAATCTAAATTACAGTACTGGGGGTATTCCCAAAGTTCCGAAGGGAAGGTTCCGGTGTTCTTTCATCTCCGACATATATATATATAATTCTATATTATGCCTACTGATTGATATGAATTTCTTTCGGTCTCGAATGCGTTAAAACGGAGCGCAAAGAAGTCGAAATTACTTATTGTAATTGGTAAAACATCGTGAAAGGCAGACAGATACAAGAAAGAAGTTAAACTATAAATTATATTTGCGACATTGTTATGTTTTTGCTTTCTTTAAGCCTTTCATCGAGACAGCCGATCTATAAATATTAATCGACCAATTTCTCTAAGCTTGTAACTTCAAATTAATGTTTATATATATAAAGAGTTACGTATTAATCTATCTAAATATTTAAAAAGATGTTTAATGTTATAAATGATGGATATTAAAGATGTTCAAAAGAATGTAGTCTTCGCGTGTTCTTTATCATATCCCTGATCAAAGACATTCCAATATTATTACAATATCCAATTACATATTGATACACAAGATATACAGATTATTATTTATAACATTTTGGTTTTCTTAATTGAGTTATTCATTTAGTACAAATGATAAGTAATTAGTAATAATTCATAAAAAAACGGTATTGTAGTAGAAATATTATAAGAAAACATATTCTGTTTCAGTGTAGAGTTACTCCTTTTTATAGACAGTGTCGTACAAATCCGTACGTCTTTGAGAAAATGTAAAAACATACGAAGTAATAAGTAATGCTTGCTAATAAATTCAGCAAATACAGAGGGAGCTGGCAAAATCGATGAACCAACGAGACTAAAAGTTAATTACATCATGGATTTCTCGCTTTTAATGTTAAGCTGGAAATTACCGATATCGGTGACCACCATATTTTCCTGAGTTTCCAAATCATAAAGGATTTTCCCCCAGGGATTTGTCAACTGTGTATGTCCCCATGCGACATAACTTGCTGAAGGAACACGAGCCGGTGATATACAGGCGACGTATAATTGATTGTCATTCGCTCTGGAACAGTTCGCTGTTGAGTGTCGAAGCGTGCAGACGTGTCTCTAGTGCCCAGTGAAGTTCGAAAGTAACACGTGTCACCCAACCGTCGAAAGTGAACACAGCGTGCTCTTACCCTCCCAAGTGTTTCCTATCCGCCAGGCAGAAGAAAAGCCTACGCACCTAACCCCAACCCGAACCTTGCCTCATAGCCTCACGACTAGTTATTCATATTGAAATAGCTAGCTCAATGATGGCCCAGCAAACACGACCAGGCTCGCCTGTGCAAACTCACAACTACCCCGCGCTACTCCCCCCCCCCCCGTGGCAGAAGTGCAGCAGATCCCACCGTGCCAACGACGCCAATAAGGCGAAAAAACGCAAAATTGAACCAAACTCGAACGAACAGCCAACAACACAAATTAACACTCATAATAGGTTCGCAATATTGGAATCCTCAAACGACGCCATGGAAATCGCAGGCCCGCCAACAAACCACCACGCACGGAGAAGCCCCCCTCCCCCACCAATATTTGTTAATGATGTCATTGACACCCAGACTATGATCAAGTCCTTAGAGAGAGATATCTCCAAGGAGGACTACAACCTGAAGATAACCAACAATCGAGTCAAAATCCTGCCGACGAACCCAGAAGCCTACAGGAGGCTTACCAAGATACTTAGGGCCCTGAACGCCAATTTCCACACCTATCAACTCAAAGAAGAAAGACCTTTCCGGGTGGTGCTACGAAACATCCACCACTCTGCAGACATCGACGAGCTAAAAATAGAACTATCGAAACTCGGCCACGAAGTCATCAATGTCAGCAACATAAGGCATAAAGTCTCGAAAAACCCGTTATCCCTATTTTTTATCGGTTTAAAACAGAAACCCAACAATAAGGAATCTACATCAGTCGCCTAATGAACGCTATAGTAAAATTCGAACCACCGCAAATCAAAAAGGAGATAGTGCAATGCAAAAGGTGCCAAAGATACGGGCACACGCAGAAATACTGCAACCATACCTTCCGCTGCGTCAAATGTGCAGGTACACACCCCACCGACCAGTGCAGTAAATCACCGGAAACCCCAGCGAAGTGCATCCACTGTCAAGGTGACCATCCTGCCAACTACAAAGGCTGCTCAGCCTACAAAACACTGTACTCAAACAAGTACCCCAAACTTAGAACAAAAGAGGTAACCTACCAAACACCCAGCGCACCGAAATTCATCTTTACCCCAATCCCCCCAACCAATCAAACACCCAGCCCTACCAAATTCACCACTCCCTCAACCTCCTATGCCCAAGCGGTACAAGGCACTCAAAATATACCAAATAGCCATAGGGATCCTCCTCAAAATAGTGCCCCCAACTCACCTGATACAGACAACGTCTCTAGGCTTGAAAAGCTAATAGAGAAACAATCAGAGCAAATAAACAATTTGCTATCGCTACTAACACTCATTATGGATAAATTAATACGCCCCGGCGCAAAATAAAACCAAGACGCATAGCTCTGTGGAATGCCAACGGTCTAGCGCAACGCAAACTTGAACTAGAACTCTTCCTAAAACACCAGCAAATCGACATAATGCTCATATCTGAAACCCACTTCACCGACAAAAACTACCTGAACATAAACGGATACAAGTTCTACCATACCCAACACACTAGCGGAAAGGCCCACGGCGGCACCGGAATCATAATCAAATCAAACATTAAGCACTACGAACTTCCACCATTCCAGAAAGACTACCTCCAAGCATGGTCTTGAAGACTGTCATGGTACAATCACCACTTCAGCAGTATACTGCCCTCCCAGACACTCCATCGCCAAAGAAGACTTTGACGACTTCCTGGACACCCTGGGCAATAGATTCATAGCTGGAGGAGACTACAACGCCAAACACACCCAATGGGGCAGCAGACTGGTTACAGTAAGAGGCAAAAACCTCCTCAACAGCATAATAACCAACAAGCTCAACTACCTTACCACATACGAACCCACAAACTGGCCCACCGACACAAACAAAATACCCGATCTCCTTGATTTCCTCATAACTAAAAATATCTCGTCAAGACACGTCCAAATCAATTCCTCGGTTGATCTCTCCTCTGATCATTCCCCCGTGATAGTAACAGTCAGTTCAACTATCATCGAGAATACACGTAATGGCTCCATACATAACCAACACACCAACTGGCAGCTCTTTAGAGAAGTCTTTACACACACAACTTCAGCCTCAACTTCACTAAAAACCAATGAAGACATCGAAGCAGCCACGGAATACCTAAACACGAGCATAACAAACGCTATCCGCTTCTCCACACCGGCAAAAACGCCCATCAGCAACCACGAATACCCCCAGTACATATTTAAAAAAATAGCAGAAAAACGTAGACTAAGAAGCATATGGCAGACCCATAGAACACCGGAGGACAAACGCAAACTAAACAACGCAACTAGAAAAATATCCAAAACTATAAAAAACTACAATAATGACCGTTTTCACAAATATCTCGTCAGCTTGTCCCCCACAGCCGACTCCAACTACTCACTATGGAAAGCCTCCAGGAAACTCACGCGCCTCCCACAAATAATACCTCCAATCCGCCGTCCGCAGGGTGGATGGGCGCGTAGCCCTATAGAAAAAGCCAACCTATTTGCCAAACACTTGACTGAAGTATTCCAACCCCATTCCTCCATAGCTGCAGCGGACGTTACCGAATATCTGCACACTCCCTTCCAAATGTCCCCTCCTATTGAACCCTTCACTTCTTCAGAGATCATACAAGCAATCAATCGCCTAAACCCCAAGAAAGCAGCAGGTTACGACCTAATAGGCAATAAAGCAATCAAGGAACTTCCCATAAAAGGGATTGCACTCATCGCATCAATCTTTAACGCTATCCTCCGCATTGAACACTTTCCTCAGGCGTGGAAAATCTCACTGATCACCCTCATCCCTAAACTCGGTAAACCAATATATGAAACCAGCTCCTATCGCCCAATCAGTCTTTTACCTACCTTGTCTAAATTATTCGAGAGGATGCTCACGAATCGTCTCCTTCCACTCCTAGAAGAATTGAAAACACTCCCAGATCAACAATTCGGCTTCCGAAAACAACACTCAACAGTAGAGCAAATCCAGCGCATAACCCACATGATCAGCCAAATCCTTGAAAAGAAAAAATACTGCTCAGCGGTATTCCTAGACATCCAACAGGCATTCGACAAAGTATGGCATCAAGGGCTACTCTACAAGCTCAAAAAGATCCTACCCCATCCATACTACTCCATCTTAAAATCCTACCTAACCAACAGACAATTCATAGTTAAATGTCTAGGCGCCACTTCCGCAACATTCCCAATAGAATCCGGCATACCCCAAGGTAGTGTCCTCGGACCCCTACTGTTCTCCATCTACACTGCCGACTTACCTATATCAAACGAGGTAACAATAGCAACATTTGCCGACGACACAGCACTATTAGCTACCCACGCAGACCCGGAAATTGCCTCATCCACTCTCCAGCGAAGTCTCGACTCCATGGAAAAGTGGTTCCAAAAATGGGGTTTTAAAATAAACGAAAAAAAATCCTCCCATGTAACCTTCACGCTCCGAAAACAAACCTTCCCCCAGGTCACCATTAACAACACAATAATCCCAAGCAAGGACTCCGTTAGATACCTGGGCATGACCCTGGACAGGAGGCTAACTTGGAAAAAACATATCTCGGAAAAAACAAAGCAACTAAAGGAAAAACTAAGAAAATTCTATTGGCTCACGGGCCGACGCTCCAAACTAAACATACAGAACAAAATAACCCTCTACATGGCCGTAATAAAACCTGTCTGGACCTACGGAATCCAACTATGGGGAACAGCAAGTAACTCCAACATTGAAATACTCCAACGCTTCCAATCGAAAACGCTAAGATCCCTATCAAATGCACCCTGGTATGTTACCAACGAAACAATCCACCGTGACCTCAAGATACCTACAGTCAAAGATGAAATACACAAGTCCAGAAGCAGATATAACACAAGAGTCAACAACCACCACAACCCACTAGTCACCCAACTACTGGACACGACGGACCAGATCCGCAGACTAAAAAGAAAATACCCTCTAGTTTAAATCCTTAGTTTCTACTAGAACCAACAATATAAAACTATTATGGTCCATGTCATTGTATCACGCCAAATTAAATTAATTACTGAAAATTCTCAACGAGAACTGATTGTAAATATTCTAATAAAAAAAAAAAATCTCAAAAAAATTCGATGAAAATTCTCATGAAACATCAATTGAAGCAATTAAACGCAACAGAGAATGGGTATAATCATATAATTCCTCCCCATTTCAAAATTCATTCATATACATCGATTTTTGTTTTCATATTTGTTTTATATGTGAAGAATACGTATTTATTGGCATAAAAGTATTTCTGTTTCAATTCCTGATCATTTTAGATCGAAACTTCCAAATATCGTTGATTAAAAATTTTTTAATTTTTAAAATGAAAGGCACTAATTATAGGACAAAAAGTTGTTTCAATTATTTGAACATTCTGCTTCCTTCCTACAATAACATATTTTATTTTAAATTAAAACAAGAATCAATACTATTGTGTATAAGTTTAATGGAGTGACACAGGTGATTTGTAACTAACACTGTAGCTAACATAGTTTCTGCAATATACCCTTTAATCGAGTAGAAACAAGGGGATTTTAGAAATTTCTATTAACCGACAGTATTGTCAACAAGTTTTAACAATGACTGAAGGTTGCAAAATTAAATATAAAATGATTTATTAATAGCATATGCAGTGTTAAATTTGTAAATAAGCAGTTTATCTTTTAAGGATAACAAAGACACCAGAAAATAAAGATAATATTCTAATTATATTGCAAACTAACGAATAATGTAAAGAATTTATTTTTGTTATCTATATCACAGATTTTAGGTAAAATATTAATTTACTTATTACTAGGAGATTGAATTTGAAATATAATTATAATTTATAAGGGACACCTTTAAACTAGCAGATATTTGGTAGCAGTTCTCTAGCCTTTGTACAATATAACACAGTTCAGTTTAATTGAGTTTAATACCTTTGACCAGCCAGTTTCCAATTTCATTTATGACATAATCTCCTGACAATTTCATACCCTTCTAAAGAAACACGACTTTCTATTATTGTTTTACAATCGCGGAATATGATCAGTGTTTCAATTAAGCTCCACTGTTTTAATTTCCCGTCTACGCACGATGTGGGTACACCGTTTTTTTGTTGTTTTTAGATACAAGTGACGAGAAATTATGAAATGATATTTTAAATTTAAACTGATTTCATTCATTGATTTATTGTAGCGACAATGGTAACTTGTTTAAATAAAGAATTTATAAATAAAATATTTAAGGTCTAAAATAATAAATAAACACATGTGAAAACATTAAAGCTGTTATCCTTATTCATGGTCTTGTTGGTACGTGTTTAACGAGCGTAACGTAGGCGTGAAAACGAAAACGTTGAGACTCTTGTGGCGTAAAAAGACTGAATTCCTCATAAAAATACAAGAAACGAATACAAGAAACGTGCACATAGTTTATTCTCGACCTTGGATACATAAAACCAAAAAAAAAAAAAAAAAAAAAAGAAAAAGAAAAAGGAACAAAAATTTTTATTGGTTATTTACCGAAACTCATTGTATCATTTTTATTACTCTATATAAAACGTAGAATCATATACTGACGAATGTTATTTCGAATTTCTAACTTCAGAACGATAATTACATATTTGAAATTACCAATAAGTGGTAGTAGCATTAAAAATATTGAATATTCAACGAGATGAAATATAGGTAAGGTAGTTAAAAGAAAAAAGATTGAAACGTTCGATGTAAAACGATGAAATTAAATGATTGGATTTGAAAACTTGATTCGGTTTAATAATTCGATGAAAAAAGTATTCATCCTATGAAAAAAGAATTCATGTTCCTGTCGATATATCAACGACGTGCGCCGTTACTTCCCACTGCTCTGCAATTCAAATGCAATACTCGAATATACATGGCGAAAGAAATGGAAATTGAGCAATTTAAGGGAACGAATTACTCTCGCATCCACGTAACTTCAAAATGTATCACGTGTCGGTGTTTGCGAAACGAAATTCGTCGTTGTCCAACTAACACGCTTGCAGATGCTACGTTCACTTTGTTGCATATAGGGCTTAAATATATGAACAAATAGAACGACGCAACTGTCACTAGCGTAATTTTTAAAGTGAATTAATGCATAATCTCGTCATCTACGTTTGACCATGATTATGGCAGTGATCATTGTTATATACGAATCTTCGTGCAATATATGTGAAAATTCGTGGTTGTCCAATTAACACGCTTGCTGATGCTACGTTCACTTTGTTGCATATAGGGCTTAAATATATGAACAAATAGTACTGCGCAAGTGTCACTAGCGTAATCTGAAAGTGTTAAAGTGAATCAATACATAACTTCGTCATCTATGTTTGACCATGACTACGGTAGTGGTCATTGATATATGTGAAGCTTCGTGGAGTAGATGTGAAAATTCGTCGTTGTCCAGTTAACACGCTTGCAGATGCTCCGTTCACTTTGTTCCATATAAGGCTCAAATATGTGAACAAATTGAATGGAGCAACTGTCATTAGCGTAATTTTAACGCGTTAAAATAAATTAATGTATAATTTCGTCATTTACGTTTGATCTACATTTTTTCATCTACGTCATCTACGGCACCTACGCGAATCTTATCGATTACGTCTTTGGCAGTGTTCGTTGCTATAAATGAAACTTAATAGTTGTTGAAACCGCTCGAAAGTCGTGTTCCTAAATCATTCCCTCGTCTCGTATCGTGTTTATCAAATGGAAAAGGAGATTGTGTTTTAATGAAATCGCTTGTTACTATCAATCTTGCTGTGTCACTCGCATAGGAGAAGAAAGTGAGGAAGGAGAAAAAAATTAAGGTAAGGTCATCAATGAGCAAAATGTTTAATGTACATTAAAATTGAGTCCGCTGCAACCCTCGTGACTTTTAAAATTCCATACGTATATTGTTATACGTAACATTGCCATATTAAATATATTCGATCAAATATTCAATCTCGTTCCCTGAAAGCTGTTCCTGGATATCTGGTTGGATACTTTACGCACGGAAATAGAGAGTGTTAACAGTAACAAACCCTCTATGTAGTGTTTTTGCTTTGCTCTTTTGAACAGGTAGATGACATTTTGCTTCGAAAAACGGATATACATACCACGGATATGCACATACAGAGTATGTGTATCGATATACACATTGATATACACCTTTGTACAAAGTGTCAAAAAAGTATTTATCGCGGTATTTTTTTCAAGCCATTCTACACCTTCGATTTGATGAAAATTGGTTAAATAAGTGTAGCGCAAAATTGATCTTGACCACAATTTTCAGTGTCAAATTGTTTTTCTATTGCATCATATAGTGCTCATTAGAAAGGAAAGTTCCGTTGTTTTAGAAAAAATGTTTGAAATTTCATTAATACTTAGACTGATTTTATTCATATTTTAAGGTCAAATATGGAATACAATAACATCAATACTAATATCTACTTTTTTGTGCGAATTACTTTACATTTCAATCTTCCTTGATACGCCGTGACAAGCAAAAGTGTAAACACAGCCCGTTGATTTTATGTAGAAAGCGAATGTCGAAGGTATAATGAGAAAAGAGCATTATTTGACCATTCCACAAAATAATTTACCTAAATAGTAGTTAATTCTATTGGATATAATAAACGTGAAGTAGTACTAGTGGACGAAATACCTATGTTGAAACCTTGATTCGACGAGTATAATTAATGTGCAAAACTGTAAACATGGTTTGAGATGTCCATTTTTGTAAAATGTTTTGTACATTATTAATGCTAATGAAAATTAACTATTACATTTCGTTAATAATAACTTGTAGTTACTGTTACCTAATCTTTACCGATCACTTGAAAAATTAGTCTTTTACATTTATGTGTTTACTTTTTTCGCTCGTCGCAGTACATGTTTAAGTCAGATATGAAATATTTGGCGTATTCCAGCGGCTTTGATTAAATCTAAGATGTTGGACCATTGTCAAAATGAAATTACTTAGCATCATATATAGCCTGGCAAGGCTCGAACGTTTTATCTTCCTGTAGATTTTCTTTGCTTTTAGACTTTCCTTCCATTTCTCTGAATTGGTATCTTCTGTACACTATTTATAAAAGAAGAATAAATTACATGTTACATCCAAGTTACCAATCCAAATAATTTTAAGTAAGAAAAGAGATCTAATGCAGCAGTTTCCACTTAAATATAGATCCGACGATTATTTACGAACAAATAGTATAAATCTTTTAGCAATATGAAATTCGCAATATTTATTCAAATATTTATATTTATAGTACGCCATTAGCAAAGAAGACATGTTTGCGTGCGTTATCGATTTTACGCTTTTGCCACGCAAACATGGAAATTGCGATTCGAAATTGAATTTGCACTGGAAACGGTTGACGTTACGACATCAATAACATATTTCAAAAACACTGACGATATCATACGGAATCAGAGAGATTCTATGAGAAGTTAAACGCATAATCATCCTATTGTAAATAATAGGAACAGAAAGTACACAAGGAATAATACAGAATCATCCTATCATCCTATCCTATTATACAGGATTGCTTTGATTCGAGCTCAAACATAGGGAAATCTGAAAGAATTTTTCGCAGAATTTCCTTCCCCTTTGAATTAGCTTTTATACAGAACGACTTTAACCTTTTCAAGGAAATACCTATAGAGTGTGACGATCTATGATTTTAAATAGAGAGGTGTATCTGAAAAGAGGTGGATGTAAAACGTTGCATATAAAACGTAGATCAAATCTTTATTCAAGGTGTGGCGGCACTCGACAAGCCGAAAAATCAGCAGTACCCCGGCAGCGACATCTACAGCCCCCAGTGACAATTACAGCGGAACAGGCCTACTAACTACTACAAGTATAACTCACAACACGGCCACCTCAAACGATTTTTCTCTTCGCAGAGAATCAGGATTTCAAGATCGATCGAATATGTATGCACTTGATTTACACGTGAAGTTGTCATTAAAAATATTGTTGCGTTTAAAAAGATAAATATTCATTTAAATTTAATGAAATTGTTAGTCCAATTGTTTTAAGCTTAAAGATATGTAGGTGTCACATTTATATATTGAAAACCTGGGAGCGGCATTAATTAACAAACCTAGTCACGCGCACACGTACTTTAAAACCATGCTTGAAAATCGATATTCCCTGAAACAATGCATCGTTCTGCGCTTCCAATTTATTTTCGCACGAAGAATCAGTCCATTCATCGTTGCCGTCACCATCGCTACTGTAATCTATATTACTCGAATAAATTCTATATCTTGATTGGAAAATCGCATATTTTAACGAACTTTCTGTGTTTTTTTTTTTCTATGATTTTAATTGGCAATTTCCGAAATTGAACTATAGCTTGAGAATAATCCGATAATATTTGAGGGTATATATACATACATCATGTTTTTGATGGCTTTTGTAGTAAAATAATTGTAGAAAAAGCAAACTTTTTAAGAAAAAATTACCATATTCGAGTAATAAATTATAGAAAATTACCAATGTAATTTAAAACTTCAAAAGAAGAATCTATTACATGTAATAAAGAGAAGGACTTGTTCACGAACGGTAATTCAACAAATACATGCGTTGCAGAAACATAGTTTTGCAAGGGAGAAGAATCTCTCTAGGAACTCGACGATGTCACGTCAAGAGAAAATTCAATAAAGTGATTACTAACCGTATTACCAGCGGCAATTGTGTGTCGGCAATTCGTAAATAAGTTAGTCGTCTATTTGGAGAAACGTCGCTGGCAATATCGTCACATTTTAATTACGTCAGCGCTATCAATTGGTCTTGGAAGAAAATTTACCATTATGTACTTTTGCCCACGGCGTCGTTCCAACAAATGAATCCGAGTTTTGAATCGCTTACTCTTATATCACGAATTTGTAACGGTGTTTCTTCAAACTTTAAACGATTGTAATGAATGCCTTTGCGTACAAAGACTGATACCAGGTTTGACTAGAAGCTTCAGCTAATTAGTGCCCCAGTTAATTTGGATGTTCACTACCACGCCACTTATGAAGTGGCTTCGTGTCCGAGCGGATTTCCTCCACGTAAAAAAAAAAGAAAAAGAAAAAGGAAAAAAAAGAAAAAGAGATAGGAAAAAGAGAAAAGGAAAAAGGAAAAAAAGAAAAAGAGAAAGGAAAAAAGAAAAAGAAAAAGAAAAAGAAAAAGAAAAAAAAAGTTAATTTGGATGTTCACTACCACGCCACTTAAGAAGTGGCTTCGTGTTCGAGCGGATTTCCCCCACGTAAAAAAAACAAGAAAAAGAAAAAGAAAAAAAAAGAAAAAGAGAAAGGAAAAAAAGAAAAAGAAAAAGAAAAAAAACTGTTAATTTGGATGTCCACTACCACGCCACTTAAGAAGTGGCTTCGTGTCCCAGCGAGTTTTCCCCACGTAAAAAAAAAAAAAAGAAAAAGAAAAAGAGAAAGGGAAAAGAGAAAAAGAAAATGGAAAAAAATAGAAAAAGAGAAAGGAAAAAAAAGAAAAAGAAAAAAACAGTTAATTTGGATGTTCACTACTACGCCACTTAAGAAGTGGCTTCGTGTCCGAGCGAATTTTCCCCACGTAAAAAAAAAGAAAAAGAAAAAGGAAAAAAAAGAAAAAGAAAAAGGGAAAAAAAGAAAAAGAGAAAGCAAAAAAAAGAAAAAGAAAAAGGGAAAAAAAGAAAAAGAAAAAAAAAGTTAATAAATAATAAATACATTTGTTAAACTGAGCAGGTTTTATTTGAACTTGCCTATAATTATTCGCCTACAATTATTTTTATCGACGAGATTGACTGAATAGGCACAAATAAAGCAGTAAACTGTACATTGTCTGAACCTGCAAAGAGATTCAGATCAGAACTTCTTTCTAGATTGGATGGATTAGTATCTAACGAAAATTCTAATGTAGTTCTTTTGGCTGCAACTAATTGCCCTTGCTATGTATATCACGCTATTTCAATGTTTTCTAAGTAGAAAATATCTTAATATCATAATTATTCATTATCTTAATCTTAATTATTGTGTTGTGCGGAATATTCCTTTGTTATTATTAATATAACAGAACAATAATATTTATTGTAAATATATTATTAGGGACATTGATGCAGCTTTACGCAGATGCCTTGAAAAGAAAATATACGTATCATTACCAAATGAAGTTACTCGACTTGGTATGTTCAAATTATACCTTAGCAACCAGTTATTAGAGAATATGGATGTTGTAAACCACATAATAAAATCTACTGAAAAATATTCTTGCGTGGATATAAAATTGCTTTGTAAGCAAGCATGGCTGCTCGAAATAAGTCCAATATGGGAAAAACTTGAAAAAAAAAAAAAAAAAAAGAAACATCTGTTACGACTTTGAAATATGAATTAAAGAATTATGAAATAATAGCAAAATTGTTAAAAAACAATGTCACCTACAGTTACGGATGTGGATAGATATGAAGCGTGGAATAAATATGTATGCCATAAGAACATATTTTAAAAAATATAAATGGTTATCATAATATATATCATTAATATAATTATCGTTCGAAAAATTGTTCGTGTGCGTGCATGTATGTGTGCGCACGCGTTATAAACAAGTTTGAAATGTTCGTTCTACATATATGTATACGTGGTATACATCTTCCCTTATAATATATAATATGTGTAATCTGAGTGGTAATATCTCCACGTATTACATATGTGTTAGTGTATTTTATCGATAATCTGTCTTTTATTTCCTCTTATCTTATTAACGCATGTATGGGCGCGTATATGCGCCGGGCGAAAGCTATGGTTATATATGGGATTGTTAACAAATAAAAATTAATCTAGGTGTTATTAAAGAAATTTGTTTCACCTTCTAAACTTTTTGATGATTGGTTTACTTTGAATATTTTGCATATTTTTGCATATCATGAGCATTTTGTACATTTCTATACATTCAAACTTTCTATGAATATAAAATGATCCGCACTACTATCTACTTCATAGTATACTCTATACGTTTAAAATGCTCCATTAGAAGCTTAAATCTATCAAAATACAGCTCCTAGGGAAATGTGAATTTTCACATGAACACATAATATCGATTTTCTCATTGAAACGTATAGGCAGGTATATACTAGCATAAGCCACCTTCGGCATTTGGCCGTATGATGCAGCACTAGCTCTGTAACATAGAAAACCATAGGCGTCAGTTCTTCTTATTTCCTCTTTGATATATGTTTACTTTAATGTCACTTATTCAGACGCTTGATACATTGTCGGAATGAAATTTTAGTAATGTGCAAGTAATTTTGAGTAGATTAATAAAGTATAATAAGATATCAGATTCATGTACGTAGATTCAAGTGACATCAATCTTTATGTCTAGTATATACATGTGTATTGATCTATAAGTCAGTGTTAAAATAACAAATAAATGGCAGAAGAAGGAAAGAAGATTTCCTTCGGTTTTGCGAAATCTATTAAGAAACCTGTGTTAAAAAATGCTATTCCACAAGAAAAAAAGAAAGTTGATTACATTGAATGCCTTGATGAGAAAGGTATTAAAGTAATAGGGTGAGTTCAAAAAGTAAAATTTATAATCAAGAAACATATAACCTCAACCTAACCTATAAAAATCACCAATAGCGGAATATATATATTTGAAAACAATTTTTTTATTTCAATGAGGAAGAAAAAAAAGATGAACCTCTAATTATTCCATTACTAGGTTCAAAAACCTGGCATGATAGAATTCTTAATAAAATAGATGCAGACATTTTCCTTCCGAAGGCAGATAAGGAAAAGGTAGGAGACGCTAGTGTTAACGAGGCAAAATCAAAGCTATCTAATGGAAAAACATCGCCAATAATATCAATAAAGAAAGAGCCAGTTGAAGATAGTGAAAATAAAGTTGTTACTTTAGAAGAGCAAGCGACTAAAGAAATCATTGGGGAACTTAAGTCAAAGAATAAATATGAAACTAAAACAAATGATTTAACTTTACCTTTAGTAGAAGATGAATCATTAAGAGGCAAAGAACAGGTACGTTATCAACATATTGATGTGCAATGCACAGATGTATTACATTTGCATATTATAAATATCGTTTTGTATTTTTCAGTCTACGTTAGAAGATTATGAAAAAATTCCTATTGATGCTTTTGGTGTAGCAATGTTAAGGGGAATGGGATGGCAACCAGGAAAGGGAATTGGTTGAAATGAAAAGTATGAATTTTACTCTGGATTAAATTAATTATATGTATTTAATACATCACTTATTGGAAAGTAAACAGAGAACATCATTTTTTATTTCACAATCGTTTATTCTAACTATTACAGATTAGTAGCAGCTGTCATACCAGAATTACGACCAAAAGGTATGGGTCTTGGAGCAGACAAAGTAGCATTGCAGAAGAAAAATACAGATTTCAAAAAAGAAGAGGAAGAAGTTAAAATCGAGAAAGGAACATTTGTGAAAATTATAGCTGGAGAACAAAGTAATAATTATGGTCAAATAGAAGGATTCGATGATGATGCAGGAAGGCTCATAATAAAACTAGCTCTTGGTGGAAATATAATATCTGTAAATGAATTTATGGTACAGCCAGTGACTAAATCAGAATATTCTAAGAACTCAAAAGTTCAAAGTTAATATGAAGTGTTAGTTTTTCATTAAGGGACATTTAAGAAAATAAATTTGAATTGACATATACATATAAAGACATAATCGGACATGTAGAAAAACTAATTCAAGAGTACCTGTAAGTGTGTTGTTGCATGCAATTTTTTAAAGGTCCCTTCTATCTTTATATAAAATATGATAAATGTAGAGGTTTTAGATTTCAGTATTTTATGGGGTTAATTTCAGATACAAAAAAGTATGAGGAATATAAGGACAAGGAATCCAAGGGACTCAAGCAAAAGATGGATAGAAAAAGATCAATGTCCCCTGACCCCGAAGACGGTGAAGAACAAAAGTAGTAATAAAAGAAAGAAAATCGGAAGTACGATGCACAATAAGAACAAGTATGATAAAGTGGGGGATAAAAAATCAGAAAGACGAAAAAGACGCTCCGAATCTAATGATGACAGCGATAGTGATTCTGAAAAGAAGAGACGGAGAGAAAGAAGTAACTCTAATAGTAATGATTCTTATAAATTAAAAAGATTGAAGAAGTCAAAGAAACGTAAGAAGTACGATTGCTCGTCTGAAAGATCAAGTAAAAAACGAGACGACGAGAAAGATCAAGATCTCGATCATTTAGTAGGCAGTAATATTTTCCAGGAACGTATTCGGTCATTTTACTTTCAAGATAAATTGTACAATTTTATTTATACAGATTTTATAATAAAGTGTATTTTTACAAAAGTATATTTCTTTTCTTACCCTTAACTGAAAATTACATTTAATTATAATATGTAATAATGTTTACAATTACATCAAAGTTAATGTCCTAAACTTTATCAATAATTATTAAAAATCCCCGCGTATTGCTTACGTAATGTTGATATCGAGTAATACCATACATAACCTCAAAGAACATTATGATACTTACGAACATCGTTAAACAAGTAGTGCGAACGATGTCGAGTAAGTATTCACTATGTATAAAGTATTTATAAATAAAAAGTATGGGAAATATATAACCGAGTGTATTTAACTTTTCCAACATTTTAGCATTTCGCTTGGCGTTGGTACAACTTCAAGTAAATGAAGTAAAAAGCAAAAATGTAGAGCGGGCAGTTTCCTACATTTCAAGCGCGAAAGAGCATAATGCTGATATTATCGCTCTTCCTGAATGCTTTAATTCACCATATGGAATACGTAATAATTTGTTTCTTTTTCTAATAATTTATTATATGTATAACAACTATATAGAAAAAAGTAAAAGTAGACAAATTACCTTAACGTTCATACTTCCATAAAGATTGTGAATTGACTCGAGAATATAGAATTTCCCCATTTTTATGATTATCGTGATTTTTGTATAAATATATTTTTTAAGATACTAATAATTAGGTACTTATAAACTAGTATTATCAATTATTTTGTATTTATAATTCCACCTATAATAGTTAAAAATTAAAGTTAGTTAAAATCTAACTTTATGTTTCAAAAAGTACTAGCAAAGTCGTTAAGTAACAAGTCACTGGTACTGACCCAAATAGCATGATTGTAATTAAACATTTCTAAATATTCATTTTTCATCTTGAACCTGTAGAAACAATTTATTATATGTACTATTATCTAAGTAATTATATATTTAAGTAAATCTAAATATAAAATTTAGTTATTTTAATAATTTAAAAAATAAAAAATTGACAAACATTTCAACCTAATTTATGGTTGGAACAAAGGACAGTTATTTTTCATTAATTGAAATATTGCAATGCAGAATAGTTTCCAAAATACGCCGAGAGTATTCCTGATGAAACGGTGAAACGAGCGTTGCTTTATCGAAGGCAGCTAAGGAAAACAGCATTTATGTAGTTGGTGGTACGATACCTGAAATAGAGGGCGATAAATTGTACAATACCTGTACTATTTGGGGTCCCGATGGAACTTTGATAGCAAAACACCGGAAGGTAAATAATATACCTCCATGTGGCTTTGAAATTGAAAATATTGGGGTGGAGAAAGTGACTCTATCTAGGAATAATTTAGGAATATGCATATGTACATACGTGTACTATAACCAATTCTATAATTTAAAAAATATGTTATAGGTTTATAAAATACGTTTTGATACGAGAAACATACATTTTTGTCGTAATATAATATATAAATTTTTGTACAATATATTTGTTTTGTAATATAAATTTTTCACATAGGAAAAAACTTATTTTTTCTTAAAAAATATTCCTTCTCAAATATTATTAAATGATAAAACTTTTTAATAAAAGAAAGTGATAAAAACGCTGTCAGTTATTAAATAAAAAACAATTAAAGTTTAGAAGTTCGTAACATTGATGTTAAATTACAAAAGTTACAGCAATAGAGTTAGCAACTATATTTTTATGTTATTAGGTACATCTATTCGACATCGACATTCCCAACAAGATTACTTTCCGAGAGAGTGATTCACTCAGTCCTGGTAATTCCCTAACAATGTTTGATGTGAAGGGCTGCAAAATAGGTATTGGCATTTGCTATGATATCAGATTCGAGGAAATGGCACGCATTTATCGGAACAAAGGTACAGTAGCTTAATCGAACAATACTTAACTAGCATGAAAGTAACTATCTTTCTTAAATATATTCTATATAAAATATAATCAATATAATCTGTAACTCTGTATAAAAAGGAGCTTAATTTAAAAAACCAGTATATTCGCTGAAAATGAAATAAATAAAAGAATTAGAAGCACGACAAGAGGACTGTTCTCGCATATTCATAAATTATGGAATATGGACTGTGCAGCTACAAAGTTAACTAAAATTCAGTGGTCTCGTATTTCCCATTTCTCTGTGTTAGGTTGCCAAATGCTGATATATCCGGCGGCATTCAATATGACCACTGGACCACTGCACTGGTCATTACTTCAGCGTTCCAGAGCGAATGACAATCAATTATACGTCGCCTGTATATCACCGGCTCGTGTTCCTTCAGCAAGTTATGTCGCATGGGGACATACACAGTTGACAAATCCCTGGGGGAAAATCCTTTATGATTTGGAAACTCAGGAAAATATGGTGGTCACCGATATCGGTAATTTCCAGCTTAACATTAAAAGCGAGAAATCCATGATGTAATTAACTTTTAGTCTCGTTGGTTCATCGATTTTGCCGGCTCCCTCTGTATTTGTTGAATTTATTAGCAAGCATTACTTATTACTTCGTATGTTTTTCTTTTCTCTCAGATTTGAAAGTTGTTGAGGAAGTAAGGGCTCAGATACCTACATTTTCTCAAAGACGTACGGATTTGTACGACACTGTCTATAAAAAGGAGTAACTCTACACTGAAACAGAAAATGTTTTCTTATAATATTTCTACTACAATACCGTCTTTTTTTTTTTTTTTTTTTTATGACTTATTACTAATTACTTATCATTTGTACTAAATGAATAACTCAATTAAGAAAACCAAAATGTTATAAATAATAATCTGTATATCTTGTGTATCAATATGTAATTGGATATTGTAATAATATTGGAATGTCTTTGATCAGGGATATGATAAAGAACACGCGAAGACTACGTTCTTTTGAACATCTTTAATATCCATCATTTATAACATTAAACATCTTTTTAAATATTTAGATAGATTAATACGTAACTCTTTATATATATAAACATTAATTTGAAGTTACAAGCTTAGAGAAATTGGTCGATTAATATTTATAGATCGGCTGTCTTGATGAAAGGCTTAAAGAAAGCAAAAACATAACAATGTCGCAAATATAATTTATAGTTTAACTTCTTTCTTGTATCTGTCTGCCTTTCACGATGTTTTACCAATTACAATAAGTAATTTCGACTTCTTTGCGCTCCGTTTTAACGCATTCGAGACCGAAAGAAATTCATATCAATCAGTAGGCATAATATATATAACTGTACATAATATATTATAGTATAACATAGTATATAATTTTATATTTTAAAAACATGAGGCATAAAATTTAAGATTGTCATCGACTTAAAATTAAAATATGAAAAGAATATTCCAGAGAGAGAAAAGCACAGTATCATTCTAACAAAACATTCAGATCGTACTGACACCCAGGAATCGTATTACAATAAAATCTCGGTCTCGAATGAATTAACACGAACGATTAACATGAAACACACTTGCGGCTTAAACACCTTCGATATCGAGGAAATTCAAACTTTACAAATAAAAGCAGCCTGTTCCTCTTTCCACCACAGACTCTCATACCATATCCGCTCTTATCCAGGCTTTTACTTGAAATCTCTGTCTATTTACAATTTAAATTTACCCGGACCACTCGTTGAGTCGGCAGCCCTTTATAAATATATAATGAACCCAGAACATATACCTGTGCCCCTAGCTGGTATCAGCTCTAGTAACGTTCATACCGGAACTTTCATACGACGCCAATTTGTCACGCGTGAACATCGATTCTTTCAGGGGTCACGGCTTTATGGGATTATATCCTTTAAAGTAATTAAAGTGATACTAATGATACAGAATTTTTTACAAATATTTAATATGTCCATAAAATAGGAAGTTTCGTGCTCTCTTATTTTATATTAATTATAAATTAGTAAGTTTTACATTTGTTATCTATAGATTTAATAAATTATTAAAATTCCATGAAGACATATTCTGGAACACATTAGAAGATTTTGCTGTAATTTACAACGGATGCTCCGAGTACGAACAGGCAGTAAACGAACAAATAGAAATTCAGGCTATTGTGGTAGTATAGCTCACGTGGGATTTTAAGCTCGAATTGGACTTAAACGTTACGATCGTCGTGAATAATTACGATATATACCCTGTACGACGAGCAGAGAATCTTAAATTATTAACGGCAATTCCTTTGTGCAACGTGCAATTTTATTAACGGCCTGTAACGAATGAACGGCTCGTTTTGAATAAAGTTTACATTTAGAAAGTAAACACAGAAACACATTTTAAGAAACTAAGATATCGAGTTCTACTTGTAAACATCAAGTGCTCTTCGTTTGAGAAGATTACGAGTCTCTTCTTCGATAACGACATTAATTAAGAAGTTTCGATACCGTTTATGACATTAAGATCTCATTAGTAAAGTTATATCATTAAAATCTTACTGTTCCTAGAGAATATAATATAGTTAAAACTTCCAGAGGATCAACAGGTAAAGAAATTGTTGATAAAAGCATTGTTAGTGACAACTGACTGTAATCGATATCTGCTGGGTGAAGTTGTGTGTTCTGAGAATCTGTGTTAATGCAAGGATTCTGTTACAAATCATCAACTAAAGAGCCAGCGGGCACGTCCGACCGATCGATCGATACCACGAACCTCGAATGAATTAACGCTCAAGGTGGAACGGATTTAATAGATCGAGTGTTAGTGTAATTTGACACTTTGTTTACACTTGCTTTATGCAAACAAAGTTTGATGTTCTGAACTCGATGGTTATAAGATCTTATTGAAACTCCAGTATTTCACCCGCACGGTACGACACTTTGTTGATGATTGTCCTTGTATGTTGTTGATACTCCCCATCAGCCGTTAAATTTTGTTCGTCTATCGTACTTTTCTAGCCAGAGGTTTTCCCTGATGTTTTTCCCTACTGTCTAAGTCATCAGGTTTGCAGCTCGGGGAGGACAGATAATTCGGAATTTCCCAAAGGAAGGAGAGGTGCCGTCCGAGCCATAAAGGGACGGTCACTCAAAATGCCGAATAGATTCATTTAAATAATTATGAGAAACAAGTAAGTTTTGTAAGCACAAGTTTTCAAATGTTATAGTTTGAATCTGTTCTTATAATTTTAAAAAGACCTTACAGCCAGGATCTCTAAAAAATTCGATGAAAATTCTCATGAGACATCAATTGAAACAATTAAACGCAACAGAGAATGGGTATAATCATATAATTCCTCCCCATTTCAAAATTCATTCATATACATCGATTTTTGTTTTCATATTTGTTTTATGTGTGAAGAATATGTATTTATTGGCATCAAAATATTTTCTGTTTCAATTCCTGGTCATTTTAGATCGAAACTTCCAAATATCGTTGATTAAAAATTTTTTAATTTTTAAAATGAAAGGCACTAGTTATAGGACAAAAAGTTGTTTCAATTATTTGAACATTCTGCTTCATTCCTACAATAACATATTTTATTTTAAATGAAAACAAGAAACAATACTATTGTGTATAAGTTTAACGGAGTGACACAGGTGATTTGTAGCTAACACTGTAGCTAACATAGTTTCTGCAATATACCCTTTAATCGAATAGAAACAAGGGGATTTTAGAAATTTCTATTAACCGACAGTATTGTCAACAAGTTTTAACAATGACTGAAGGTTGCAAAATTAAATATAAAATGATTTATTAATAGCATATGCAGTGTTAAATTTGTAAATAAGCAGTTTATCTTTTAAGAATAACAAAGACACCAGAAAATAAAAATAAAGAATATTCTAATTATATTGCAAACTAACGAATAATGTAAAGAATTTATTTTTGTTATCTATATCACAGATTTTAGGTAAAATATTAATTTACTTATTATTAGGAGATTGAATTTGAAATATAATTATAATTTATAAGGGACACCTTTAAACTAGCAGATATTTGGTAGCAGTTCTCTAGCCTTTGTACAATATAACACAGTTCAGTTTAATTGAGTTTAATACCTTTGACCAGCCAGTTTCCAATTTCATTTATGGCATAATCTCCTGACAATTTCATACCCTTCGAAAGAAACACGATTTTCTATTATTGTTTTACAATCGCGGAATATGATCAGTGTTTCAATTAAGCTCCACTGTTTTAATTTCCCGTCTACGCACGATGTGGGTACACCGTTTTTTTGTTGTTTTTAGATACAAGTGACGAGAAATTATGAAATGATATTTTAAATTTAAACTGATTTCATTCATTGATTTATTGTAGCGACAATGGTAACTTGTTTAAATAAAGATTTTATAAATAAAATATTTAAGGTCTAAAATAATAAATTAACACATGTGAAAACATTAAAGCTGTTACCCTTATTCATGGTCTTGTTGGAACGTGTTTAACGAGCGTAACGTAGGCGTGGAAACGAAAACGTTGAGACTCTTGTGGCGTAAAAAGACTGAATTCCTCATAAAAATACAAGAAACGAATACAAGAAACGTGCACATAGTTTATTCTCGACCTTGGATACATAGAACCAAAAAAAAAAAAGAAAAAAAAAATGGGTTTTCTGAAACTTTCGTTTCTCGTGATGAGTACTTTATGATGCAATAAAAAATTTTGTCTGAAAATTATACTCAAGATCAATTTCATGATCCATTTTCTCTAACAGATCTCCATCTTCCACAGCTATAACAAATAATTTTTTCACACTCTATACATTTAACATCGATTATAATTCTGATAATTGAAACACCGAACATCAATGTGTTTATTCACTACGCTAACACAGATAACAATTAACAACTTTGACAACTTACTGGACACCCTGGGCAATAGATTCATAGCTGGATTCCTCGGCTGATCTCTCCTCTGATCATTCCCCCGTGATAGTAACATAAATGTCCCCTCCTATTGAACCCTTCACTTGTGCAGAGATCATAGAAGCAATCAGTCGCCTAAACCCCAAGAAAGCAGCAGGTCACCACCTAATAGGAAATAAAGCAATCAAGTAACTTCCGATAAAAGGGATTGCACTGGAAAAAAACAAGAGATTAAGAAAAAATTCTGAAAGAGACACAAATCAGTAGTATTATTTTATATTACTTTGCGAATTACTTTTCAAAGTAATTCGCAAGTAAGTAATTTCAAAGTATTTCAAAATATAGAATAAAAAAAATTAAAATATTACAATTACCATCAATAAGCTCAGCGTCCACATATGACTATGTGACACATAGTGATTGACGCTTCCAGATATGGGACTATGGTTCTGAAGTGAACCATTTCTGGGTGAGTCATCGACGGTAGTGACATTAAATTCGATCGGATCTTCTGTGGGGTTTAGGCATTCGATGTTGCAACATCTGCGTTCATACCGGAACTTCTTGCACTTCTGTAATAAAAAGAAATCGATTAATTGTACGGATCAATCGTCACTAGACTATTTGAAAATTCAGGTTATTCAAAGAATGAAAGAAGAAGGAATTGCTCCAATTCCACCATTGCTTTAGCAAAACTAGTATTTGAGAACCATTAGTCAAATATATTATAACACTAATACTAATACTAACGGTTTCACCGTCGAAAAGTGGATCTTTCTAGCATGTCTACGCAAATGAAGGTTGGAGGGGGGAGGGGGAGGGGGGAACTGTACATGCGCCAAACACCTTTACGTTCGTAATTTTTCACACAAATTTACAACTGTAGGGAAAAAATTATCTCTGATGTTTCAGATGTTAGAAATTGACAATATCGCATAACGGAATGCTGTGTTCTAGATATTCTATTTTTGTTACGAAAGTGGTACAAACGAAGTCCACTTAAGAATAGTACAACAAAATCGGTTGACGTTAGGTTATCATGCAGATATCGCGGCTTTTGCTTTGGAAAGCACGCAACTGCCAGTCTCGTCGTCCCTTGTAAACGAGAGAAAGATATTGTAATTGGTCGGGATTAACATAAAACTCGTCGCATGCGATCAGATGGCCTGAATGTTTAAAAAACGAGAGTAGAGTGCGTGCTACGTGGTTCTAACAGTTTAGGCGGAAACTAATTATTGTAACCGGAGCCGAGATATGTAGCGATATTACTTTCCTCGACAAAGCGTATAAGGTGAGGAAAGAATCGCGATAAGGTAGAACAAGAGACAGGAATTCTTTACGTAAAGCAGATCTGTCAACTAGATAGAGATCCTACAGCTATAACTACAGTGAATCCGTACTCTGGCGAATTGTCGTTTCACAAATAAAGCTTCTGAAAAACGGAATTCATAGAATATAACTGCTGTTGTAAGAATCTATATATCTGATTTTGCTGCCGTATTTGTCAGAACGTTTGTTTATCAAAAAAACGCATCCTCTGTAATCTTCTGTAGTTTAACAAGGCACAGTTAATAAAAGAGATAGAGCGTTAAACGGTGACGATTTAATCACAGTTAAATAGATATTGGTCTCTTTAGTTAAAATGCCCTATGATTTATTTGCATCATTTTTTTTCCATGCAATTTAAAATATTTAAATAAACAATATTTACCAAATATTCAAATATTTAAAGAAACAGTAGTCCATACAATATAATTTTATTTGATGGTTATTTGATATTTAATATTTTGGTTTACATACAAAATTGAAATTATACTTTGCTTGAGGACAAAAATTCTAATTGCATTCCTAACATATACCAATAATTATTGATCGAAATAGAAAGAACTGCAGGACTAGGAAGATTACTTAGCATCTTATATAGCCTGGCAAGGCTCGAACGTTTCATCTTCCTGTAGATTTTCTTTGCTTTTAGACTTTCCTTCCATTTCTCTGAATTGGTATCTTCTGTACACTATTTATAAAAGAAGAATAAATTACATGTTACATCCAAGTTACCAATCCAAATAATTTTAAGTAAGAAAAGAGATCTAATGCAGCAGTTTCCACTTAAATATAGATCCGACGATTATTTACGAACAAATAGTATAAATCTTTTAGCAATATGAAATTCGCAATATTTATTCAAATATTTATATTTATAGTACGCCATTAGCAAAGAAGACATGTTTGCGTGCGTTATCGATTTTACGCTTTTGCCACGCAAACATGGAAATTGCGATTCGAAATTGAATTTGCACTGGAAACGGTTGACGTTACGACATCAATAACATATTTCAAAAACATTGACGATATCATACGGAATCAGAGAGATTCTATGAGAAGTTAAACGCATAATCATCCTATTGTAAATAACAGGAACAGAAAGTACACAAGGAATAATACAGAATCATCCTATCATCCTATCCTATTATACAGGATTGTTTTGATTCGAGCTCAAACATAGGGAAATCTGAAAGAATTTTTCGCAGAATTTCCTTCCCCTTTGAATTAGCTTTTATACAGAACGACTTTAACCTTTTCAAGGAAATACCTATAGAGTGTGACGATCTATGATTTTAAATAGAGAGGTATATCTGAAAAGAGGTGGATGTAAAACGTAGCATATAAAACGTAGATCAAATCTTTATTCAAGGATTTTTTCTCTTCGCAGAGAATCAGGTTTTCAAGAACGATCGAATATGTATGCACTTGATTTACACGTGAAGTTGTCATTAAAAATATTGTTGCGTTTAAAAAGATAAATATTCATTTAAATTTAATGAAATTGTTAGTCCAATTGTTTTAAGCTTAAAGATATGTAGGTGTCACATTTATATATTGAAAACCTGGGAGCGGCATTAATTAACAAACCTAGTCACGCGCACACGTACTTTAAAACCATGCTTGAAAATCGATATTCCCTGAAACAATGCATCGTTCTGCGCTTCCAATTTATTTTCGCACGAAGAATCAGTCCATTCATCGTTGCCGTCACCATCGCTACTGTAATCTATATTACTCGAATAAATTCTATATCTTGATTGGAAAATCGCATATTTTAACGAACTTTCTGTGTTTTTTTTTTTTTTTTTCTATGATTTTAATTGGCAATTTCCGAAATTGAACTATAGCTTGAGAATAAACCGATAATATTTGAGGGTATATATACATACATCATGTTTTTGATGGGTTTTGTAGTAAAATAATTGTAGAAAAAGCAAACTTTTTAAGAAAAAATTACCATATTCGAGTAATAAATTATAGAAAATTACCAATGTAATTCAGCTAATTAGTGCCCCAGTTAATTTCGATGTTCACTACCACGCCACTTAAGAAGTGGTTTCGTGTCCGAGCGGATTTCCCCCACGTAAAGAAAAAAAGAAAAAGAAACAGGAAAAAAAAAGAAAAAGAGAAAGGAAAAAAAAGAAAAAGAAAAAGGAAAAAAAAGAAAAAGAGAAAGAAAAAGAAAACGAAAAAGAAAAAAAAAGTTAATTTGGATGTTATAAAATGTTATATAACCAAGAACTTATCTTCTACTTGGTAGTCGCATAAGAGAAGACCGAGCCATTGAATCGCTCAAATAGATTAGCTGATTCGCTTAACGTAATTTTACTTCCGATGACGTAAACAAGAGCAGAAAGTACACAAGTAATAATACAGAAATGTCAAATGTACAGAAGAATAAATTTCGTTAAATCATTAGCACGTAACATTTCCTTATAATTCCATTTGTGTATAGCAAAATAGCTTGTGTGCTTTCATGAATTATAATTGATATTTAGAAGCTTTCATGTAGGTAGATATATAACTCGTGTTAATTAGTAATTTAACAATACATCATGACAACATATCATTTTCGTTTCTTCGTTTATCTCGTTATGCGCGTAAACGAATGTGTAAATAAAGACATATAATCAACGATAACATGTAGTGGCAAACATGATAATTATCGACAAAGGAGAATATTGGTGAAATGATTGTGGGTGATTTCACTCGGTGTATCGGTACATAAACTTTGATAGACATTGCCGGTGGATTCGCTGTCGGTGAAATCGTGTCGATGAAATAATTGTCAGTGATTTAAAGATAACCCAATTTATTGATCTCCCCTTCATAGAGTTGTACGTCTCTCTATAAAACATATTCTACCTGGAAGGGCTGAAACATTTAGCTTAGTCACACTAAACTGGACTGGACTGCAAGTAAGAAGATTGAAATGCAAAATTCACGTGTGAGCGCAACGGTTTAGATGGAAAGTTCGATAAGGCGATTATGTATATTAACCCGAAAGAAAGCTCATGGCTTTGCAACGCGTTACACGCAACACGGAATTTCCCTCGCTGAAATAATCCTATTACAACGATACGATTTTCCTTAACAGATCTCGCAATGTAATTCTCCCTCTACAACTTTTTATTAGGTTTGAAACACGAGAGTTTCGAAGCTCTGCAAAGTCTCGCGAATCTAGAAGTCGAGTTTCAACGTATTTTCGCTTCTTATTTTATAGCTGTTAATAGTTATTATCTCACTCTGCACGTACATCAAACGAGTACTTATGTAAATCCAAAGGAAACGGAAACAACCGAGAATAATTGAGGATAATTCGAATACGTACCGATTAGTAAAGTGTTTGGCAAAGAAAAAAAAAAGGAAAATTGTATCGGAGAAATAGGGGAAAAACGGTGGCGTACATCAAGCAATCTTTATGGCTGTAATACATTTATTATTCATTTATGTTCATTTTCTATCGCGTAACAGACGTTGAAATAACTGGCAGAACGAGCATATAAATCTTGTATCGCTCGACCTGACTTTTCCCGATGGAAAAATATTCACCAGCCTGGGATCGTGCATCGCTAATTACTCCGTTCTACTTTTCGAACGCGTTTCCATCCATACAGGAAAGCAAGAAGGCAAACCCTATCGCACAGTCATGAAGAGATGCAAAAGCAAGAAACCAACCAACGACATGCCGATCGACATGGTGGAAGCAGTCCTACAGAGGCTATTCACCATGGGACACGGACCCTCCCATTACGAGGGCCGCGAAGAGGCAGAGACCGAAGAAGAAGGAGACATCAGCTTCAGCGTCGTCATCGGCGAAGGCGATGTCGTCGATGCCGCCGGAAGAATGAACACCAAGAAGGCTGCAGGAGTCGATGGAAGACTCCTGGACTGCTGGAAGCAGGAGCTGGAAGCAAGCTGGAACCAGACTGCTGGAAGACGGCCAGAGTAATACTGCTACGGAAGCCGGGAAAGGATCCCAGTCTCCCTAACGCGTACCGGCCGATAAGCATACTCCCAGCCATGAGCAAGATCTGGGAAAAATGCTTTAAGAAGATCATCGAGAGATGCATCGGAACGGACCCGTTCCATCGGAGGCAGTATGGGTTCAGAAAGAAGAATTAGCTTAGCGAATACCGATAAGAACAGGAAGAAGCTGAAACGGGCACAACGAACGGCCCTGTGCATAACAACGACGGCATATCGTACCGTCTCCCACGCGGCACTTTGCGTGTTGACCGGAAATCTCCCGATCTACATAAAGATAAAGATGCTCGGAGAGACTTACGAGTGGAACAAGATCCATAAGACCAAGATCGGCGCGGATGACGGCAACGAGCTGAAGGGGGAACTGGAGGCGCAAGGAAATTAATACCGAGTGCGCTGCTATTTACCAAAAAGAAGATGGACATCGATCATCACAGCATGCAGCTGTTAACCGGGCATGGGAGTGTGGCGGCACTCGACACTAACTAGTGTCGGACGACGGCAGCGACATCTACAGCCCCCAGTGACAATTACAGCGGACCAGGCCCAACTACCACAGCTATCACGCACGTCCAATAAATATATAACGCACACACGGCCACCTCTACAGGAGTTTCGGTGTCTATAGAAAGAGGATTGGCAAGAGCAGCGACAGCAACTGTCTCGACTGTGGAGACCCTAACGACGATGCAGAGCACGCCCTCTTCACGTGCCCGAGGTGAACGGACAGAAGGATTGAGCTGGAGAACGCTCTTGGCGAGAAGATAGACGTGGACAATCTGATCGCCACGGTGACCGCCAAGAACGAGAGCTGGGATAAATTCAGGCAATTTCGCAAGACCGTCATGTCTCACAGGAGGGTGACAGCGAAGGCCTTGAAGGAGACAAGGAGGAGAACGAGAGCAACAACAACTACGCGGAGCAGTGAAGGCAGAGATACAAGACAACAAAGAACCACAGAAGGAGATCAGCCCAGTATTCTGAACTAGCTGAGAAGATGACGAGAGCAATACTGAATATACAGAATAGCTGCCCGACGAAGAAGATACAACGGGGCATGAAAGGACAACCCTGATGACTGCCGACAGGTTTTACCGGGGTTGTCTGTCCTCAAAGCAAAGGAAAAAGGAGGAGGGGTTTTTAGTGGGTATGGCAACAACATCCGCCCGAGTCCCACATAACCCAGTGATGCGGATCACTGGGTATGCGTAACAGCATTTTCCCCTCCTCACGCAAAAAAAAAAAAAAAAGAAAAAAAACTATACACTCTATCAATTTTAAGTTGATAATTTCGTTATTATATAATTTTTCTTAGTCTAAACTGAATCCAGGAAGAAGAACTTTCATCCAATTACATACTTCATTAATTCATGAATTGTATTCGTTACCGTACGTACAAAAAGAAAGTTGACTGATATAAAAATTCAAAGGATAGAACTTCTAAGCTCGCGATTGGAAACAGATTCAGTTCAATGGTTTAATTTGCCATTTAATTGAATTCTCTGGCAATTTCAGCGAACTGTGGGCTTTAAAAGTGTCCCGCATTCAAACGCAAGACTTCTCCTCCACCTTTCTCTTTCTTTCAATTCCAACCTCAAGTAATTGACCTATTAATTCGACGATATATTTACATGCTCGCAAGGGATTCAAACAACTTCGTTGCGTTAAATTCGCAATTATAACCAACAGGAATGTCTCAATCAATGTGCAGCTCGAAACAAATAATAGATAATTAACTTTTCAATATAACGATTGATATGTTTGATGAAGAAAAATGTATGAATTTTTAAAAACGTCTCCTAGTACATTTAGCATTTTTATAGTAAAAACTTAGAACACACACGCACACATATACTATTCCATGAAATGATTTACACAGCTATGAGTCTAATCCTATCATATTATAAAGGGATGAACGAACTTTTCCTAATAAATATAACTTTATACAAAATCTTGTTTAAAAAAATTAGTTTTTTATTCTCATTAAATTAATTTAATATCAGAATATATAATTTTAGTCGTTATCAAAATTTTATGTCAAATGCGTTCATAGATATATATATAAATAAATGTCTAATCCTATGTATTTATTTCAACTGAAATCTTAACTTAAATATTTATTAACAATATTCTGACGAATATGCAATGAAAGATAAAAACAAGTTTATTTTTCCTATAGAATGTCTCATGCTTCTTACTCATTTTATGTTTCTCGTTGTCAGTGCGTAACTACTTATCAGCCGCATGAATGCTAAGTTTTACTACTGAGAAACGAAGAGACATATAGATGCAAATATACGCTATCTCGCGTGAAAAAACATCAGATACATTAACCAGAAGGAATATCCGATACATATAAAATTCATAGCGTAGTTATTTATACATACGGAATATTTCTTTCTGTATGAAATATTCTTTCTTCTGAATTCTTATTATAAATGTATGTCCATTTCCTACCTTAAAATGTCTCTCCTTTGAAAAACTCCATTTAAATATAACGATCAACAAAATATTACCAATAAAAATATTGAAACGAGATGCTGAAAGAACCTTTTAATGAAGTACAAATGATTATTTCAACTTTAATTCTGTTAAATTTGAATTGAATCATTTATAAACCGAACAGGTGTATAAAATTTTATTGCGTAAAAATCGTGAAGCTGAAAATTAGGAACGAATAACGAATGAGTAACCTAGTTTCATTAAAAGGTACGTGTACGCCGATCCGTGTAACAACTTCGACACTCCAATTATTATAAAGCATGTATCCTTCAGAGATTTTTTGCGCGAACGCAAGATACCTTTTACACGTGCAACTGAATAAGTGGAACGTGATTTTCGATATTTCTTCTTGTAGAACTTGTAACAACGTAACTGTTTCACGAATATTTTCCCTGACACTTTTACAACGATGCGTAGAAATCTCCTTTTATAATTAATAATTTCAGCATTTCTCTGAACAGTTTCGTTGCGATTAAAAAATATACAAAGCTTACGACGTGCTTGTTTAAAAATATTTATATGGAACAAGATTTCGAATTTGTCGCGTCAATCGCGATCTCAGCAGGTGTAAATTAATTCGTTCTAATGAACGAATAAATTAAACGACTCGTGACAAAAATTATCCCTGTCCATGTTTGTCTTTCTAAAACTAATTCAAGGCGAGTTAAATGAATCGCTGTGTACCCTATTCGCGCAGCATGTGTTTTAACGACCAGCATGCAAGCGTTAACGGTGTACTTTAGTTTCTCATGGTTGTGTTAAGCTGGTTGCTCTTAGAATGAGCATATACTTACCGCAGGAATTGAACAGCGGAGACGCCCGCAAGATGTTGACTTCGAATTGTAACATATGCAGTGTATGCAAATCCAAGGTCCCGGCACATACATCTGTCCATGTAAGACAGATCGTCCTTCGAAATCAGTACAGTTTCCTCCTAAATGCACTGAAAACGATTACCAGCGTCAATATCTTTGTCACTCGACAATCGTACGCGCAGTTACGCTAACCGTTTTAACGCCACGCAGCGTGATCACTCTATTCGCGTACCGTGGTAAATTGTGCCACGATGTATGGTCACGATCATTAATTCGCAACGCGCTCAAGCGTGCTCGTCGCGAGTCATATCAGAGTTTCCTCTCGTAATTACTCGTTTTTCAAATAATCATAAACCAAATAAAAAAAAAAACCAATATAAAAAATTACCTCTTGAATCGGAAAACCAAATCCTGCATTATAGAATGTTATCACACAAACGAAACGCAGAGCATAAATATTTCGCAAACTTTTGAGTGTTTGTTGTAACGCTTCCAGTATAACCGATGAAATGAAGCGCGAGCACGTCGAACGGTATATTTCGATGAAAAAAACAGGATGAAAAAGGGCAGCGCGATCGCGTCGATCGGTACTACTCGCAAATAAATAAACGAAGCGCTATCGCGCTGCACAGCACAAACCGATACGGAGTCTTGAAACATCCGACACTAAAACGGTTAATAACATTACGAAAACGACCGTACCAGGAAATTTTTGTTCAACGGATCCGCATTGCGGCTATCACGATGCTCCTTCGTTGCATCGATGCTTCATCGATGAGATTAAAGCACCGTTGAAATAGGTTATTCGATTTCTTACATGGGCAAAAAGTTTTTATATCGTGTTTGCTGTTTTACTTCGCAAGTGTGCTTTACAGTATACGTTAGAACTCCAAGTCGAGCTATCCGAGTTAAAGTCTCTTGAAACTTAAAACGGCACTTAAAGGATATAGGTATAATAGAAGGTTCGTTTAAAATTCAAAAGTGTATATACGTACATATACATTTGAATAAAAATAGCGGATAATCTCAAGTAAAAAAGTAGGTTCGTGTTAGTAAAATGGTTTCAAAATACTTGTCAAAAGTCAAACGACTTGACTAATTAAGAATGGATGTAAGAGATTGAAAGCAAAGGGCATCTAAGAGTATCAATTAAGTAACAAACTCACGGTGACAAAGAGGTTTTCACTCGCTCGAATTCAAATAAATCGGTTAATTTGAGCGAAACTTTAGGTGCACGAGAAGCGACACGCGTCCTCAAGGACTACGAAGGTTCTACTCGAACGAATGAAAACTTTTCTCTGGCCCGGTGTGTATACACAAGACGTGCGAATTTAAAGTGCAGATTGTATTAATTGAAATAATTGGTTGGTTTGATCAAATTAATCGTTTTAAGCTGAAATGACGAAGGTCATCCAAGTAATTGATGTCCACTGTAATTATTTGTTAATCGCGCGTGGAATCGGAACGATTCGACCTCGTTCCAACGCGAATCGTTACTAAGGCAGAGACGGCAATTAATAATTGTCGCGTCATTTGTTCGATCGTGTTCACAAATTCAAATACGGCTGAGTGGCGAAAACCATTTATAACACGTCCCGTACCGCGTAGGTCGTATACATATCTCAGGATGAATTTTTCGTACTTCGCCGCATATATTCTCCATGTCAGACATACCATAAAATATTTCGTGCAATCGCGTATTCCTGTCTAATGTCAGGAATTCTCTTTCCATAGGTCTGCGTTTTCCATATTATCTATTTTGCTTATCAGTAAACATTCTTACAATTTGTGATTAATACTGTACGTACAAGAACGTTAAGTTTTTGACGTTGTAATATTTCACATGAAATAATAATGGCTGTATATCGACTAACTTATTAATTAATTAAATTCGTGTATATCAAGTTTCCTATCATTTAATACTTTCGTGTAACTACAGAGATTTGATACTATGAAATGAAATATAAAACTTGGTAAAAAAACGCGCTTCGTTAGGAAATGAGGGTAATGATGCAAATATTTTTTGTAGCCATTATATAGAATTTCGATGGTATAATTAATCAGTATCAACTTACCAGCCCCTGACGGGAAGAAAGTGACGAAAATAACCTGCAAGCAGATGAGAATTGCAAGTATTTTCGAGTACAGGTCCTTCATGGTTGTAAAAGATCAGGGGATGTTGTCGCTCTAGAATAGGCGAAAATCAGCTGTTTCAATAACTGCTTTGTGGGCACTGGAGTGCGTAGACCAGAAATATCTGCGACAAAAATCAGAATACATTTGTTTTCACATGATTCGATCAATTTTGTGTAGGACTAAGCTGATTGAACCTAACACGGGATAATTGTCCAACTTACGACCTTAACAAGCCCGCTTGATTCTCTATAAGTGCTTGAAATTGATGCTTGTATTCTTTCCAGATTAACAAGCTTTGCCCCCCCCCCCCAACCCCCTCCCTCTCTATTTCCTTAGATCGAGTTAGACTGCCACAACATATTATCTTTCTTCTTTTCTTTTCTTTTTTTTCGATCTTTTAAAGCCTTAAATCGCTGGTTATTATAGTGTATACATTCAATTACTCTGTAAGTCGTAAGTACATGTTTTACGTTATTTTTTATTTTCCAGCTAAATTCCACAAAAACAAGAAATATACTTCCAACGTGTTTTCACGTGTCTCTAGCAAAGATCTGAAAAACAAGTTGCGGCGCAATTTAAAACGACAAATAGCACCGTGTGTCTCGTTGTGGCAACGCACGCTTCGTCAGCTTTTTAAAAGCGCTCTCTGTCTGCTTTTTTCTCTCTTCACCGCCTATTCGTTTTTTCTTAACGAGTGAAACCGTTTTTACGAGGACGGGAGCACAGAAATGACGTACTGGCAATTCTGTTTCGTGATGACACAAGCAGCCCGGTTTCAGTGAATTAAACCTGGCCCCAAGCTTCCAATTATCTCTCCCTTCCTTTCCTTTATTTTTCCCTTCTATATCGAGTTTCAGGTTTTCTAAATTTCCATTACAATCAACTATGGCTTTTCTCTATTTTATATGTTAGCCGATGATTCATGGCAAAAACGTCGGCTGTAAAAATATTTGGAGTTGCAACAGCAACAAGTGTGTTTTCTCAAACAGAAAATATTGGAAGCGTACTCGTTGGCAAAACAGTTCACGGATAGTTCGTCCTCTGCTTGTTATTTGTTTCAATACCGTTAGCAAATAAATTCATGAAACATAGTGGTGTCGCATAAATTGAAAATAAAAGCTTTGCGTATACTTGGCAGTTGAACTTTGGCTATTATACGTATGTTATATATGTAGTATCGTGGACAAAAGGCCTAAGATATCTGCCGAACCATAAACAATGCCGCGAGAGCCGCGGCATCGTCGGGTACATCAATGTGTCGTCGGTTCTTTTTAAGTGGATAGTTTCGTGGAAAGGGCCTGCGTGACTCTGGCCACGGGCGTTTCGGGACACGTGTCCGATAGGACGGGAAAAGACAAAGAGACGCTAAAGGCAGTGTTAGTTGAGAAGCCGGAGAAGACGGATGCAAAAGGTGTGCAGAGTGTGACTTGAGAAGCGAGAGCGAGCGAGTGTAGAAGCGGAAGAGTGTGAATCGGGAAGTCGGAAGCCGTCTATGAGAATAAGACGTACGACAGCATCGTAATCATTTCGTTGCTTCGAACATTATTTATTAAATCAAAACATCATTACTTGTCCTTTCCTCTAAGACCCATTAAGATACTACATATATATATATATATATATATAGAAGATTGCTTAGAATTTGGAGCTTAATAACATATGTCAAAATCATTGACATTAAAGAAGGTGAACCTTACTTACGAAATTTCCTTCCGTCAAATGATACATAAAAATTGAAAAAAATAATATACATAGTTTTGACTTTCTTCCGCATTATAATTTGAATCACTCGATTTATTCGACTAAAGATAATCAAGCAATAACCTCACTTTACACGTATTCTCATCACGTGAAATAGATCACATCAGGGATTTTCAAAAGTCGATGGAATATTAATGGCGATTAATTATTTATGGATGTATTCTGCACGGTTAAAGCAATCGCCTAGTGAATTATCGAGTTCCAGGAATATGAGCGGTAAACAGGATTGCAGCTATAAATGACTCTCTAACGTGTATATTAGAGATGAATTTGATCATTTATCCTCATAATATGAAATACGCTTTCAAGTGGAAATCATAATTAACAATTTCTGGCAGCGAAAAGTAAATAAATCGATACGTTTAAATCAATATTAGAATTTCTTAATATTTTTATCAAATATTTTTATCAAATATTTTAACATCGTAGAAGTGTCGTTGGAGAGAAATATTAGGTTGTTCCAAAAGTTTCTTTCGGTTTATAAAGAAATGATAGATGTACGATATTTTTTGCATTATATTATTTTATTCAATTATGTGCGATCCACCTTTCTCCAATTTAATATAAAATAACATAAAACAAAAAATGCTGTGTATCTATCATTTCTCTATAAAACGAAAGAAAATTTTGCGAAAATATAATAGAAATTTAGCTTTAACACAATATAAAAATGGATTGTTATGCCCCTAGGAGATAAGAACAATATGATTAATATTAATAATGAATACGTTAACGTAACGAAAAGCAGCTTTTGCAGAAGGCTATAACCTGAAAATGTTTACTAAAGAATGATAACATGAATTTTCTTAAGTACCCCCATTTGATACTTAATCTGCTTTGTAAATACTGTACGTCCTAACTTTGAAAGAATGCAATTTTAGCCAGAATGTTTCAAATTACCTAGCCGTATTGTTTCCTTGTAATGTAATTTATATTTACATTATCTCGCGTAATTCTTTCCACTTTATTGACTTCTAAACGTTAATGTAATATAATTTTTATAATATAATTTTAATCGAAGTTATTTAAAATTTGTAGTATCTCATCCCTACTAGAATAATATTAACAAATGTGCAGAGCTCAAGTCGAATAACACCGGCTCAGATAAATGATCATCAAACTTACTTTTGTTATCGTCGATGTCAGTGATTTTGAACCAGCCAACGTCCATGGCAATCAATATTATTTAGCCGGTCTTAACGCAATGTAAAAAGCAAAAAAAAGAGGAAGGAAGGAACAGGGAAGCAAAGAGATAAAACGAATTTTTCATTTTCTCGAAACTAGATCGAGTTTCAAGCTGCTCGTAAAAGAGTCTGTAGCCAATCCGACTAAATTCGACGAACCGCGCTTGAAAATTCCCAGAGAACTGTGATAACCATCGAAATCTGTACAATTTGTCGATTCATCGCTTGATTAAAAAATGGAACAAAATGAGGCTGATCAGCCGGCCTTTCAACTTCTAATGATCCCTATCGTTTTACCCTAGGTTGAATGCTACGATATAAGCCGAAACAGCTATAAGTAGGGTTCACGTGATTGCCGCCATCTATTATTCACGCGTTACACATTCGCCAGACAGACGCGTCTAACGGTTGACATTGTTTTCTACCCTCAGTTCCAACGCAATTACGTTGCTACGTGCAATCAAGTCTCGAGTGAAGCTAATGATAAGTTGTTGTTCGATCCTACACAATTACTAAAATTATTCAAATTAAACTAATTTAGTCTAAAAAAACAAGTAATTTCGTTATATATTTCCTTTCATAATAAGCCATGGTTGGAATATAGTAGCTGACGAAAATATTCGTATATTTGTAGAAACATTTTAGGGCTGTATTATGCATAACGGCACTATAGAATTAATACTGTAACAGAATTCTACTATCATGGTTATGCTGGTAATATTCGAAACAAATCTGAAAATCTATGTAGATGTTGTAAGATATTCAGTACGAGTACTGTGCATTACTGGTATGTACATAATCACGACGAGATAAGGAAGGTACTGTTCTCTATTGCTCATCGCTACCCGTTGCTAGTAGCAACGTACTATGCATATATATCTCGTAAAGATTTTAAATGTAGCCAACGAGACCATTTTTAATATTTGACTATCGTGACCCATTACAGTTTCATCACTTTCGATTAATTGAACACGACCCGCACCTTAAGACTAAAATACACAATATAAGTATGGCACAGAAAATCTTTTAAAATTTACGGACGACTATTTATGGTATTTAAAGGCAGCAAAGATAATAATTAGCTGCGGATTTTCCTCGAATCGTAGCATACAATATGGAATCTGATTATTAAAAATTACAGTGGAAATACAGTGGATTTCCATAAGATATTCGTGCTTGTGGGATTTTGGAAATAAATTCATGAACCAAATGGACGACCTCGATACTCGAGAAATTTTGTGAAGCTGACGTCAATGGCGATATGTACTGTTGTTGTGCTATCATTTCATAGTAAGCTGTATTGATTGCACTTCTATTCACGGAATTGATTTATTCCACACAAAAGTTGACAACAATAATCGAAAAAAGAAAAATATATTACCGCCTTTCACATCAGCATACACAAGCACATAGGATTTCACACGAATATACACACTTGTAAATTCGACGAAACGATCAAATTTAATTATTTTTCGATTTTTCGGGCATCAAGTACTACATCAAACGTTACACATCAAACGTTAAAATACGGCGAGCATACAAAATGTACAAACCACTCTAAATTAATTAACTTTGAACGTTATTGATTAATTAAAACAAACCACTGTTGCGTTGAGTTTTACATTTTAAAAAGTTGTTATCCGTTTTTGCTTTGTTTAAAACTAAAAACAGGACTACGTTCATTGTAAGTCGTAAATATCCCTTTTATTTATTTAAACAAACAGATATTTAAACAAACAACTTATAAATATATAATTTATTTACGTATATTTGTAATATCTGTTTTATAAATTTGTACAACCATTTATCCATTTATCTATTTTATTTGCATATAATTTTTATAGACTTTTTTTTCTTTTTTCTTATTTTTTTTTTTTTTTTTATTTAAGAACGAAAAATTGTGATTCTATTTTAAGACATGTCAGACTGAAGCGATACGCGATATATATTTCTATTCGGATTTCACCGTCGTCGTAATCGATGCTATTGGAAACGTTTCACGATAGACGTCTTACAAGCGCTTGCAATGTCCGTCATGTGTAAGGCTCTACCACTGAATCGCGGCTGCCATTTAGTGATTAAGGTCGATCACTTAGAGACGTTAATCCGCCATAATGGTGAGCAATACATCGAAGCCATTATTGAAAGCATAGTTACGCGTTAATTTCATCGATCTTATTCACAAATAGAAGTGTACAAATTATAGGATTTCCAAATATTTAGTTTAGTTAAAAGGAGATATGAAAATGACAGGTATATTCAAAGGATAAAACAGAACCGTACGATTGTAAAGTTTCAAATCATTATAACTATTTAAATTTGAAAAATCTTACTATATTTATACAATATATTTTTATTAAGAATGGAAGAAATTTCGAAAAATCCGCCAACACTTTTTACTATCGTCTTGAAGCACACCATATGTTAAGCTTCTTCGTCGTTACAAATTTTATCGCGGATGTAACGAACGTTTCGAACATGTAGCACGCACGCGTCAACGCCTACATTTGGATTTTAAATATATGTTTTATGCATTAAATGTATTTGTACTTTCTTGCGCAATTTCTTTTAATTTGTTACGATATGGAGGGTTTAATTACGTTTAAGATATCTATCTGAATCCTTTAAATTCAATGTTCTTTAAAACATTACGTTACGTAAAATAATCGTTTTTCCACTTTATTGTATCATAAAATAGTTACTTAAATTCATATTACTTAAAGAATCTTCCTACAGAAAGAATAAAAAAGAATAAAATCCTATATGTTAAATTTTACGTGGTTGATGGAATACATAGCGATGACGAGAACTAACTACAGACAACAAGAAACTATTAGCGAAGGCAACTGGTGACTATGAATGTCGTCTTTATAATATGTGGCGACTAAGGAGAACAACTACCAACTACGGATAACAAGTAACAACCAACTGTCTCGTTTCTAAGGGGCAACTAACTTGCAATTATCCTCCTTTGATGGTTCCTGTAGCGTGATATACGTCTTGAACGTAGTTAAAGAATATGGTCGCTGCTGAATGGCGATTTGACAGCAAGGCGATCCCGCCAGTTCAAAGCTTGACATTGCAAGCTACCGAAGACCATTAATCTTGTTATCGAATATCTAGCTTTCAGAAGAACCCTTGTGATATGATATGACGTCATGACATTTTTATGACGAAGATGAACAAACACCGACCTCTAACGAAACAAATTTTTATTAAGTGCCGTATGTGGGTTGCAGGCCGGCCAACCAAGGAAATTTATCGAATGTATAAAGTAAAATATATACGAATATATTGGATATATCATAAAATGCCCGCGTTATATCGTCTAAAGAAAGCTAAATTTAAGGAATTAAAAAATTGAAATACCAATTATAAGAGAGTTAATTAAATTCAAACCTATCGATGGTCTCATAAAGACCTATATTTCCTGGAAATTGATATCTTTCGAATTCTAAATTCTCCTTAGAAAGTATCATAGAGAAAATATGAAACTTGAAAAGTACATCACGCTGATGCCTCGATAAACCGTCGTGTCGATAAATCCATGTGTCCGAGCGATGAATTTTCCCCAAACAACAAAAAACTGAAGGGAAATCTTCTTTGAAGGACGTGACAAAAGGTAGGGGAAGCGGGAACAATGATCACGCGATAAACTGATGGTGTACGTATAGAACGTGTACGTATAGAACGTTGCGAGAGAATTATCGAGAAACAAAAAAAGAAAAAAATAATCGTTGGCCGGCGCGACTATACGCTGTCGACGGGCAAACAGCGACTGAGACTAACTGAAACGAACTCTGTCGCAGTACGAGCACGGGCTGCGTTCGCGGGTCGATCGAACACGTTCTGCGCCTCTCCTCGGCACCGGCGTCAAAGCCACCCCCGATGGCTGCAACGCACTGGTGCACTTGGTGGTCCTTCCTTTTTCGTGTGATATTATACCAGCATCTGTGATGCCATTTCAAAGACCGCAATCAAAGCATTAAATGCCAGATTAAAGCGACGCGATAATATTACCCCAATATTCGTCCGTAAATGTTACCGTATAGATGTTTAATGCTTTATTATGCTTCGATAAAGCAATAACACAGAAATAATTGCATTATTATGCTTCGAATAATTTACTATCACATGAATCGTTCCACAAGAAAACATATGTTTCACTTTTCCCCGTAGTATGATTGTAATTTATAACAAATATTTATAATTTATAATTTAAAATATTTATAATTCACTGAAAGTATCTTCCTGTCACGATTATAGGCGTAAAATGTCAAATTAAAAGTACCAAATTAAAAACATATGGTATCCCGAAACCAAACGTACGACATGGCGAATCACGATGATACGATAAAAATTGATCTATGTCTTGATTTATTCAAACAGAACGAACTTACTCGAACTTTTCCAGAATAAACGATTTATCCGATAATATCCGTCACTAGCTTCTCTTCCTTCAACGGTAACAACTGACACCGAAAGCTCGAGAGACCCGAACGGTGAGACGTACCCAGAAGCAATGCAGTTACCTGGGCAAAGAGTCCCAAAGACCAAGGACGTAGGAAATTTCGAGAAACGGAAATGGAAACTGGAGTGGCGCGTCAATCAGCACTGACGGAAACTAATAAAAATGGAAAAAACCAAACTAATTCGTTTCACAAATTATTAAAACGATATTATTGAAAATTTCACTCGATTTTCTCACTGCACACGTCAATATTTGTCGAAATATCAATATTAAAAAGTTAATAAAAAAAAATATCCTCTTTCTTCATACCTGTCTTTCTCCCGGGCGGCGAAGGAATACTAGAATGTTCGAGAACAACGGATACTTTTTGATTTTATCTCAATATCAATTTCAATCTTTTTAAACGAAATATAATCTGAACGATGAAACGTTTGATCAAATAATGTTCTTCGTTCGATGCTAAAGGAAATTGAGAAGAAACATCGAAAATTCGTTAATAAAACGAATTTCTTTGTTTCTGTTAAATAATAAACTTGATATACGTATTGGTTTTTAAAATCAATATAGCTAACCAATGGGCACACTTTTAACAAGGGTGATGGAACATACCAAAAATCTTTCAAGATGGTCTTGGCAACGGAAGAGTCGAAAATATGACAATTATGAATGAAAAATTCTAATATTTTACAGCTGGCAACGATAAACAACTCCAGATATTCTCCTAATTAATTTACAACAAATTCGCGTATATGATCGATAGCTGACGTCACTGTGTCCCACAGCCCTTGTAAAACGATAAGAATTTCCTGGGAAACTTGTAGCCACGAAATGAAAAAGATGATAAAACTTCTAACAAGAGTACTGAGACGAGCAACTTTGTACTTACCCCTTCGGAGTAGGGAACGTGATTAAACGTCCGCGAGTTCGAAACTTTTGTAAGTCACTGCACGGCCGCTGCTTATGGTGGAAATGTAATAGATATAAGTACAGAGCGCGTGAGCGAACTAAAAACGCGATATAGGGGTAAAGAGAGAGACCGTTCCGTCCTTCTCTAATGCCCGCGTACTTGTACCGGAAATGTGTAACAACGGTAAACGAGCGCCGTCAGTGTCCACTAGTGTGCATGCCTGATTAAACAAGGACAGAAAATGCTTATATACAGCCTTCTCTTTCTATTTCCATGTCGCATCCATCTTACTATACAGTAGACAGGATTCGACTATTCCATCATTATATTCGCACCCTGCTTACGTGTGAACTAACATTGCCATGACAACAAATCGTTCGTCTCCTGTTTGATGCTCAGTTTTCAACGGAGTTGAAGGGAAACTTTATAAGAGAAAGGAAGTGACGGATTGTCTCAAAGTAATAAACGAAAATTCTCGTAACTATCGAAAAACGATAGTCAATACAAGGATATCATTATCACATTTAAAACTATTACAATGAACGGTGATTTATCGCTGCAAGGTACCACAAATAAGATATCTCATAATTTGCGAAAAGACTTTGGAACTTCCATGACAGTCATGAGTGTGTTTTGTCATTGATTTGCCATATTGCGTTTTTCACAATTGTTGTTCATTTTTTGTGATATTTTACACTCGCACATAGTATCTATGATTTTTTCTTTCGATAATTCTTATAATTATTGTCAATAATTAATTATTTATAACCATTTACGCTGTATTATATATCATTAAGATTTATCTTTGCACGTATCAAGATAGTAGATAACAAAATTATGTTTATATATTTATATTATGTGTATATATTTAGATATCTTCTTAGTTGCAATTTTTTCGAATAATATCGGCGACCAATCGAAATAGAAATTAGTGCGGAAAGAGGGGAAGGAACCAAAATTTGAAAATCGACATCGGTAACTCAGTAGTTATAGAGTAACTCAATCGATAACGTAGATTAACTAGTTATAAATGAAAATATATTTAAATTCAAACTTTAAAAATTAGAAATTAAAAGGCAGAAGGCAAAAAATTATCGCCGAGGATTTATATAATAATAAATAGACAGTACATTCTTTTTGTCTGTCTTACCTAGAAATAAAACAGTTAATTGATGATTATCGTATAGTGTGTACTCATAGCATAAAATTTGTTCAATGAATTAAAAATTATATTTTTTAGATATGTAGACATTAGCGATGTATTAATCCGGGAAGCTCGTCTACCTCGGAAATATCGAGTCTGCGACAACGTCGATTTGGAAATTATTCTTACAGAATATGAAAATTATTATTACAAGATGAAATTCCAAAAATATCCTATATTGTGCAAGAAAATAACTGAAAAGGAAATAAAGACGAGGGAAATGACAAATGCGAACAAAGTGTAAGAATTTAAATTATTTAACACTATTCAACGTTCTCAACGTATTCAACGTATCGATTACAATATCATTCAATCTTCGAAGAAGTAGTAAAACGTGTCAAATCTGTTATTAAAGAAACGAGAAGTGAGTCTGTGAAAGGGAGGAATGTACAACAGAAGATGACGGGTGACGCTACGGATGATATTAATCTCGCAATGACATTGACATCAATTTTCGCCAATGAAAGCGATGAATCTTCATCAGAAGAGGAGAGCTATTTAACATCTTAATGGAACAATCCACGCAATCAAAGATATCAAAATAGGCTCAGAAGCTTTATATAGACAATCTGGAATTATGGAAGATTATTGAAGACATTTCATGCGTAAGTTATTTTCGATTAATATACGTATTGTAAATACTGATTTCAGTAAAGCTTTAAATAACGAATTACATAACACTTACGGAAATTAATACGGAGATTATGCGCCATTTCATCTTTGTATTGTCGTAGGAAATCATACTGACAAAATTAAATGTATATTGGGACAACATCGTAGGCCTAGAGGAATGTAAATCTGCTATTAAGGAGGCCATTGTGTATCTCCTCAAGTACCTTATCTTTTTTAAAGGCCCATTTTCTCCCTGGAATGTCAATGCACCTTTTTTAACATAACGGCCAGCTCATTGGTGAGCAAATGGAGAGGTGATTCCGAGAAGTATATCCGTGTAAGTTGATTTCCTTTGTCTATGAAGAAGAGATTCTGGAATATATCATATATAATAATAATCATATATAAATAGAATAGTTACATTAATACATTTGTTAAACTGAACAGGTTTTATTTGAACTTGCCTATAATTTTTCGCCTACAATTATTTTTATCGACGAGATTGACTGGATAGGCACAAATAAAGGAGTAAACTGTACATTGTCTGAACCTGCAAAGAGATTCAGATCAGAACTTCTTTCTAGATTGGATGGATTAGTATCTAACGAAAATTCTAATGTAGTTCTTTTGGCTGCAACTAATTGCCCTTACTATGTATATCACGCTATTTCAATGTTTTCTAAGTAGAAAATATCTTAATATCATAATTATTCATTATCTTAATCTTAATTATTGTGTTGTGCGGAATATTCCTTTGTTATTATTAATATAACAGAACAATAATATTTATTGTAAATATATTATTAGGGACATTGATGCAGCTTTACGCAGATGCCTTGAAAAGAAAATATACGTATCATTACCAAATGAAGTTACTCGACTTGGTATGTTCAAATTATACCTTAGCAACCAGTTATTAGAGAATATGGATGTTGTAAACCACATAATAAAATCTACTGAAAAATATTCTTGCGTGGATATAAAATTGCTTTGTAAGCAAGCATGGCTGCTCGAAATAAGTCCAATATGGGAAAAACTTGAAAAAAAAAAAAAAAAAAGAAACATCTGTTACGACTTTGAAATATGAATTAAAGAATTATGAAATAATAGCAAAATTGTTAAAAAACAATGTCACCTACAGTTACGGATGTGGATAGATATGAAGCGTGGAATAAATATGTATGCCATAAGAACATATTTTAAAAAATATAAATGGTTATCATAATATATATCATTAATATAATTATCGTTCGAAAAATTGTTCGTGTGCGTGCATGTATGTGTGCGCACGCGTTATAAACAAGTTTGAAATGTTCGTTCTACATATATGTATACGTGGTATACATCTTCCCTTATAATATATAATATGTGTAATCTGAGTGGTAATATCTCCACGTATTACATATGTGTTAGTGTATTTTATCGATAATCTGTCTTTTATTTCCTCTTATCTTATTAACGCATGTATGGGCGCGTATATGCGCCGGGCGAAAGCTATGGTTATATATGGGATTGTTAACAAATAAAAATTAATCTAGGTGTTATTAAAGAAATTTGTTTCACCTTCTAAACTTTTTGATGATTGGTTTACTTTGAATATTTTGCATATTTTTGCATATCATGAGCATTTTGTACATTTCTATACATTCAAACTTTCTATGAATATAAAATGATCCGCACTACTATCTACTTCATAGTATACTCTATACGTTTAAAATGCTCCATTAGAAGCTTAAATCTATCAAAATACAGCTCCTAGGGAAATGTGAATTTTCACATGAACACATAATATCGATTTTCTCATTGAAACGTATAGGCAGGTATATACTAGCATAAGCCACCTTCGGCATTTGGCCGTATGATGCAGCACTAGCTCTGTAACATAGAAAACCATAGGCGTCAGTTCTTCTTATTTCCTCTTTGATATATGTTTACTTTAATGTCACTTATTCAGACGCTTGATACATTGTCGGAATGAAATTTTAGTAATGTGCAAGTAATTTTGAGTAGATTAATAAAGTATAATAAGATATCAGATTCATGTACGTAGATTCAAGTGACATCAATCTTTATGTCTAGTATATACATGTGTATTGATCTATAAGTCAGTGTTAAAATAACAAATAAATGGCAGAAGAAGGAAAGAAGATTTCCTTCGGTTTTGCGAAATCTATTAAGAAACCTGTGTTAAAAAATGCTATTCCACAAGAAAAAAAGAAAGTTGATTACATTGAATGCCTTGATGAGAAAGGTATTAAAGTAATAGGGTGAGTTCAAAAAGTAAAATTTATAATCAAGAAACATATAACCTCAACCTAACCTATAAAAATCACCAATAGCGGAATATATATATTTGAAAACAATTTTTTTATTTCAATGAGGAAGAAAAAAAAGATGAACCTCTAATTATTCCATTACTAGGTTCAAAAACCTGGCATGATAGAATTCTTAATAAAATAGATGCAGACATTTTCCTTCCGAAGGCAGATAAGGAAAAGGTAGGAGACGCTAGTGTTAACGAGGCAAAATCAAAGCTATCTAATGGAAAAACATCGCCAATAATATCAATAAAGAAAGAGCCAGTTGAAGATAGTGAAAATAAAGTTGTTACTTTAGAAGAGCAAGCGACTAAAGAAATCATTGGGGAACTTAAGTCAAAGAATAAATATGAAACTAAAACAAATGATTTAACTTTACCTTTAGTAGAAGATGAATCATTAAGAGGCAAAGAACAGGTACGTTATCAACATATTGATGTGCAATGCACAGATGTATTACATTTGCATATTATAAATATCGTTTTGTATTTTTCAGTCTACGTTAGAAGATTATGAAAAAATTCCTATTGATGCTTTTGGTGTAGCAATGTTAAGGGGAATGGGATGGCAACCAGGAAAGGGAATTGGTTGAAATGAAAAGTATGAATTTTACTCTGGATTAAATTAATTATATGTATTTAATACATCACTTATTGGAAAGTAAACAGAGAACATCATTTTTTATTTCACAATCGTTTATTCTAACTATTACAGATTAGTAGCAGCTGTCATACCAGAATTACGACCAAAAGGTATGGGTCTTGGAGCAGACAAAGTAGCATTGCAGAAGAAAAATACAGATTTCAAAAAAGAAGAGGAAGAAGTTAAAATCGAGAAAGGAACATTTGTGAAAATTATAGCTGGAGAACAAAGTAATAATTATGGTCAAATAGAAGGATTCGATGATGATGCAGGAAGGCTCATAATAAAACTAGCTCTTGGTGGAAATATAATATCTGTAAATGAATTTATGGTACAGCCAGTGACTAAATCAGAATATTCTAAGAACTCAAAAGTTCAAAGTTAATATGAAGTGTTAGTTTTTCATTAAGGGACATTTAAGAAAATAAATTTGAATTGACATATACATATAAAGACATAATCGGACATGTAGAAAAACTAATTCAAGAGTACCTGTAAGTGTGTTGTTGCATGCAATTTTTTAAAGGTCCCTTCTAATTTTATATAAAATATGATAAATGTAGATCCGTCCGTCGTGTCCAGTAGTTGGGTGACTAGTGGGTTGTGGTGGTTGTTGACTCTTGTGTTATATCTGCTTCTGGACTTGTGTATTTCATCTTTGACTGTAGGTATCTTGATGTCACGGTGGATTGTTTCGTTGGTAACATACCAGGGTGCATTTGATAGGGATCTTAGCGTTTTCGATTGGAAGCGTTGGAGTATTTCAATGTTGGAATTACTTGCTGTTCCCCATAGTTGGATTCCATAGGTCCAGACAGGTTTTATTACGGCCTTGTAGAGGATTATTTTGTTCTGTATGTTTAGTTTGGAGCGTCGGCCCGTGAACCAATAGAATTTTCTTAATTTTTCCTTTAGTTGCTTTGTTTTTTCTGAGATATGTTTTTTCCAAGTTAGCCTCCTGTCCAGGGTCATGCCCATGTATCTTACGGAGTCCTTGCTTGGGATTATTGTGTTGTTAATGGTGACCTGGGGGCAGGTTTGTTTTCGGAGCGTGAAGGTTACATGAGAGGATTTTTTTTCGTTTATTTTGAAACCCCATTTTTGGAACCACTTTTCCATGGTGTCGATACTTCGCTGGAGAGTGGATGAGGCAATTGCCGGGTCTGCGTGGGTAGCTAATAGTGCTATGTCGTCGGCAAATGTTGCTATTGTTACCTCGTTTGCTATAGGTAAGTCGGCAGTGTAGATGGAAAACAGTAGGGGTCCGAGGACACTACCTTGGGGTATGCCGGATTCTATTGGGAATGTTGCGGAAGTGGCGCCTAGACATTTAACTATGAATTGTCTGTTGGTTAGGTAGGATTTTAAGATGGAGTAGTATGGATGAGGTAGGATCTTTTTGAGCTTGTAGAGTAGCCCTTTATGCCATACTTTGTCGAATGCCTGTTGGATGTCTAGGAATACCGCTGAGCAGTATTTTTTCTTTTCAAGGGTTTGGCTGATCATGTGGGTTATGCGGTGGATTTGCTCTACTGTTGAGTGTTGTTTTCGGAAGCCGAATTGGTGGTCTGGGAGTGTTTTCAATTCTTCTAGGAGTGGAAGGAGACGATTCGTGAGCATCCTCTCGAATAGTTTAGACAGGGTAGGTAAAAGACTGATTGGGCGATAGAAGCTGGTTTCATATATTGGTTTACCGGGATTAGGGATGAGGGTGATCAGTGGGATTTTCCAAGCCTAGGGAAAGTGTTGAAGGCGGAGGATAGCGTTAAAGATTGATGCGATGAGTGCAATCCCTTTTATCGGAAGTTCCTTGATTGCTTTATTTCCTATTAGGTCGTGACCTGCTGCTTTCTTGGGGTTTAGGCGACTGATTGCTTCTATGATCTCTGAAGAAGTGAAGGGTTCAATAGGAGGGGACATTTGGAAGGGAGTGTGCAGATATTCGGTAACGTCCGCTGCAGCTATGGAGGAATGGAGTTGGAATACTTCAGTCAAGTGTTTGGCAAATAGGTTGGCTTTTTCTATAGGGCTACGCGCCCATCCACCCTGCGGACGGCGGATTGGAGGTATTATTTGTGGGAGGCGCGTGAGTTTCCTGGAGGCCTTCCATAGTGAGTAGTTGGAGTCGGCTGTGGGGGACAAGCTGGCGAGATATTTGTGAAAACGGTCATTATTGTAGTTTTTTATAGTTTAGGATAGTTTTCTAGTTGCGTTGTTTAGTTTGCGTTTGTCCTCCGGTGTTCTATGGGTCTGCCATATGCTTCTTAGTCTACGTTTTTGTGTGAAACATTGTGTCAAACATGTGAAAACATTAAAGCTGTTATCCTTATTCATGGTCTTGTTGGAACGTGTTTAACGAGCGTAACGTAGGCGTGAAAACGAAAACGTTGAGACTCTTGTGGCGTAAAAAGACTGAATTCCTCATAAAAATACAAGAAACGAATACAAGAAACGTGCACATAGTTTATTCTCGACCTTGGATACATAAAACCAAAAAAAAAAAAAAAAAAAAAGAAAAAGAAAAAGGAACAAAAATTTTTATTGGTTATTTACCGAAACTCATTGTATCATTTTTATTACTCTATATAAAACGTAGAATCATATACTGACGAATGTTATTTCGAATTTCTAACTTCAGAACGATAATTACATATTTGAAATTACCAATAAGTGGTAGTAGCATTAAAAATATGGAATATTCAACGAGATGAAATATAGGTAAGGTATTTAAAAGAAAAAAGATTGAAACGTTCGATGTAAAACGATGAAATTAAATGATTGGATTTGAAAACTTGATTCGGTTTAATAATTCGATGAAAAAAGTATTCATCCTATGAAAAAAGAATTCATGTTCCTGTCGATATATCAACGACGTGCGCCGTTACTTCCCACTGCTCTGCAATTCAAATGCAATACTCGAATATACATGGCGAAAGAAATGGAAATTGAGCAATTTAAGGGAACGAATTACTCTCGCGTCCACGTAACTTCAAAATGTATCACGTGTCGGTGTTTGCGAAACGAAATTCGTCGTTGTCCAATTAACACGCTTGCAGATGCTACGTTCACTTTGTTGCATATAGGGCTTAAATATATGAACAAATAGTACTGCGCAAGTGTCACTAGCGTAATTTTTAAAGTGAATTAATGCATAATCTCGTCATCTACGTTTGACCATGATTATGGCAGTGATCATTGTTATATACGAATCTTCGTGCAATATATGTGAAAATTCGTGGTTGTCCAATTAATACGCTTGCTGATGCTACGTTCACTTTGTTGCATATAGGGCTTAAATATATGAACAAATAGTACTGCGCAAGTGTCACTAGCGTAATTTTTAAAGTGAATTAATGCATAATCTCGTCATCTACGTTTGACCATGATTATGGCAGTGATCATTGTTATATACGAATCTTCGTGCAATATATGTGAAAATTCGTGGTTGTCCAATTAACACGCTTGCTGATGCTACGTTCACTTTGTTGCATATAGGGCTTAAATATATGAACAAATAGTACTGCGCAAGTGTCACTAGCGTAATCTGAACGTGTTAAAGTGAATCAATACATAACTTCGTCATCTATGTTTGACCATGACTACGGTAGTGGTCATTGATATATGTGAAGCTTCGTGGAGTAGATGTGAAAATTCGTCGTTGTCCGGTTAACACGTTTGCAGATGTTCCGTTCACTTTGTTCCATATAGGGCTCAAATATGTGAACAAATTGAATGGAACAACTGTCATTAGCGTAATTTTAACGCGTTAAAATAAATTAATGTATAATTTCGTCATTTACGTTTGATCTACGTTTTTTCATCTACGTCATCTACGGCACCTACGCGAATCTTATTGATTACGTCTTTGGCAGTGTTCGTTGCTATAAATGAAACTTAATAGTTGTTGAAACCGCTCGAAAGTCGTGTTCCTAAATCATTCCCTCGTCTCGTATCGTGTTCATCAAATGGAAAAGGAGATTGTGTTTTAATGAAATCGCTTGTTACTATCAATCTTGCTGTGTCACTCGCATAGGAGAAGAAAGTGAGGAAGGAGAAAAAAATTAAGGTAAGGTCATCAATGAGCAAAATGTTTAATGTACATTAAAATTGAGTCCGCTGCAACCCTCGTGACTTTTAAAATTCCATACGTATATTGTTATACGTAACATTGCCATATTAAATATATTCGATCAAATATTCAATCTCGTTCCCTGAAAGCTGTTCCTGGATATCTGGTTGGATACTTTACGCACGGAAATAGAGAGTGTTAACAGTAACAAACCCTCTATGTAATGTTTTTGCTTTGCTCTTTTGAACAGGTAGATGACATTTTGCTTCGAAAAACGGATATATATACCACGGATATGCACATACAGAGTATGTGTATCGATATACACATTGATATACACCTTTGTACAAAGTGTCAAAAAAGTATTTATCGCGGTATTTTTTTCAAGCCATTCTACACCTTCGATTTGATGAAAATTGGTTAAATAAGTGTAGCGCAAAATTGATCTTGACCACAATTTTCAGTGTCAAATTGTTTTTCTATTGCATCATATAGTGCTCATTAGAAAGGAAAGTTCCGTTGTTTTAGAAAAAATGTTTGAAATTTCATTAATACTTAGACTGATTTTATTCATATTTTAAGGTCAAATATGGAATACAATAACATCAATACTAATATCTACTTTTTTGTGCGAATTACTTTACATTTCAATCTTCCTTGATACGCCGTGACAAGCAAAAGTGTAAACACAGCCCGTTGATTTTATGTAGAAAGCGAATGTCGAAGGTATAATGAGAAAAGAGCATTATTTGACCATTCCACAAAATAATTTACCTAAATAGTAGTTAATTCTATTGGATATAATAAACGTGAAGTAGTACTAGTGGACGAAATACCTATGTTGAAACCTTGATTCGACGAGTATAATTAATGTGCAAAACTGTAAACATGGTTTGAGATGTCCATTTTTGTAAAATGTTTTGTACATTATTAATGTTAATGAAAATTAATTATTACATTTCGTTAATAATAACTTGTAGTTACTGTTACCTAATCTTTACCGATCACTTGAAAAATTAGTCTTTTACATTTATGTGTTTACTTTTTTCGCTCGTCGCAGTACATGTTTAAGTCAGATATGAAATATCTAGCGTATTCCAGCGGCTTTGATTAAATCAAAGATGTTCATATCCTTAATATTGAGAATGTTGTTAGTAAAGTAACTATTTCTATCCAAAAACAAGATATCTTTGAGACAACGTGAATTTTCGTTCCAATTTTCTTAACTTACAAGTATAAAATTTTCATCGCATGATACAATCTATCCTACAAAGTTCTTGCACACGACGAAGCTGAGAACATAGATCTTCTTCAAATATTATTTTTCTCACTGCTTCGTGTGGAATTTCTACTCGACGAGATGTTATTAAACGCTTAAAAGCTTATTATTAAACGATAACATACTTTTTCCTACATGAATGAACATGAAAGACGTCGAGTGAGGAATTAGAACAATTGTGGATGGTTGGAAACTATTATGCTGCGGTCTACCATTCGTTTTTGCCTATATATACCACGGAACAAAGGATAATTTTCACCGAATTCATCCAGAGCATATTTTCTAAGTTTTACTGTATATGATTACGCCCATTATATTATATTATGTTATTACGATGTTATCTAATTAATTGTTGTCTATTTATTTTGATACTTATATTAACCATTATTTATAACATAATATACTAAATACAATTAGTATACACAATTAGTATAGGGATTAGTATAAGAAATTTTAAACAGCTTTTTTCAAAAGAACGAATTATTTACGATCCAGGGGTTTTCTGAAACTTTCGTTTCTCGTGATGAGTACTTTATGATGCAATAAAAAATTTTGTCTGAAAATTATACTCAAGATCAATTTCATGATCCATTTTCTCTAACAGATCTCCATCTTCCACAGCTCTAACAAATAATTTTTTCACACTCTATACATTTAACATCGATTATAATTCTGATAATTGAAACACCGAACATCAATGTGTTTATTCACTACGCCAACACAGATAACAATTAACATTGATATATAATATATATTTGACGATATATATCTGAAAGAATAGAAATTTCATTTAATCGACTATATGACCATACTCGGTTAAGTACCAACAACGACTATCTATCAACCTTATCTTACTTCCTCAAAGATATAGAAAGACTTTAAAAATTTCAGCCATGTGATTTGGTCCTTTAAAATTTAGAAGTAATATAACGATAAAATACCATCAAAACCTTTAAATTTAACGCACGAAAACATGTCTTCTTTGCTAATGGCGTACTATAAATATAAATATTTGAATAAATATTGCGAATTTCATATTGCTAAAAGATTTATACTATTCGTTCGTAAATAATCGTCGGATCTATATTTAAGTTGAAACTGTTGCATTAGATCTCTTTTCTTACTTAAAATTATTTGGATTGGTAACTTGGATGTAACATGTAATTTATTCTTCCTTTATAAATAGTATACAGAAGATACCAATTCAAAGAAATGGAAGGAAAGTCTAAAAGCAAAGAAAATCTACAGGAAGATAAAACGTTCGAGCCTTGCCAGGCTATATAAGATGCTAAATAATTTCATTTTGACAATGGTCCTACATCCTATTATGCATAAATTTAATATTAATATCAGCAGGTTTCATGCCAAGTATTACATCTAACGTATAACCACAAGCCCTGGTTTTAAATGCCTTATAGTAACACCGAAAAGATTATTCAGTTGGATGTCTGACTCAACATCAATATTTTACTTAGAAGATAATACGTCGAGAGCATGTTGGTGGATGGAATGGGAGATGAATGAAGGCTTACTTCTGTAAAATACGTAAAATGGTAGTCGGAATGAATTTTGGCGCTTGGGGACAGAAAAAGAGCTGACTGACACTGTCATACACCTGAATTTATAAAATTTTGAAAATCGATGTAACCTTTGAACTTTATCGTATTCTGTTTCATAGCACAAATTATTCTTCCCGAAATGTACGTTTAGTGTTATAATATATTTGACCAACGGTTCTCAAATACTAGTTTTGCAAAAGCAATGGTGGAATTGGAGCAATTCTTTCTTCTTTCATTCTTTGAATGACCTGGATTTTCGAGTAGTCTAGTGACGATTGATCCGTACAATTAATCGATTTCTTTTTATTACACAAGTGCAAGAAATTCCGCTTTGAACGCAGATGTTGCAACATCGAATGCCTGAACCCCACAGAAGATCCGACCGCATTTAATGTCACTACCGTCGATGATTCACCCAGAAATGGTTCACTTCAGAACCATAGTCCCATATCTGGAAGCGTCAATCACTATGTGTCACATAGTCATATGTGGATGCTGAGCTTATTGATGGTAATTGTAATATTTTAATTTTTTTTATTCTATATTTTCGACTTCTTTTTTCGAGTAGAATCACCAATTTTCCGCTTGTACTATCAATTACCAACCAGCCCGTATGACAAAATTCTATTTTAAACACAAAACTCGCCATGAGTGGCTATTTTGTTTACGAAATTAAACGAATTTAATAAATGAAATGGCAAGGAAGGAACTACAAGTGACCGTCAAACTATTTTTATGCTTGAAAAGTAATTCGCGAAGTAATATAAAATAATACTACTGATTTGTGTCAGAATTTTTCAGAATTTTTTCTTAATCTCTTGTTTTTTCCCTTCAAATTTATTATTTATTATTTATTCGGTGTCACGAAAACCGATTAAATATTGTCAGTTTGCTGAACTTTCTTTGAATTGGTATCTTCTGTATACTATTTATAAAGGAAGAATAAATTACATGTTACATCCAAGTTACCAATCCAAATAATTTTAAGTAAGAAAAGAGATCTAATGCAACAGTTTCAACTTAAATATAGATCCGACGATTATTTACGAACGAATAGTATAAATCTTTTAGCAATATGAAATTCGCAATATTTATTCAAATATTTATATTTATAGTACGCCATTAGCAAAGAAGACATGTTTTCGTGCGTTAAATTTAAAGGTTTTGATGGTATTTTATCGTTATATTACTTCTAAATTTTAAAGGACCAAATCACATGGCTGAAATTTTTAAAGTCTTTCTATATCTTTGAGGAAGTAAGATAAGGTTGATAGATAGTCGTTGTTGGTACTTAACCGAGTATGGTCATATAGTCGATTAAATGAAATTTCTATTCTTTCAGATATATATCGTCAAATATATATTATATATCAATGTTAATTGTTATCTGTGTTGGCGTAGTGAATAAACACATTGATGTTCGGTGTTTCAATTATCAGAATTATAATCGATGTTAAATGTATAGAGTGTGAAAAAATTATTTGTTATAGCTGTGGAAGATGGAGATCTGTTAGAGAAAATGGATCATGAAATTGATCTTGAGTATAATTTTCAGACAAAATTTTTTATTGCATCATAAAGTACTCATCACGAGAAACGAAAGTTTCAGAAAACATACTTTTTGCTTCAAATAATTAAGATAAAATTTAGATACGGGGCTTTCAGCTTATGAAAGTCGAAGAGAAGATATATATTCCATTTGGTCATATTCTATTTAAATTCGTAACTACTCGTTCCATTTACGTTATTAATAAAACATTTTTCTCGTCAAGCTACCTAACAGAAAGACCTTTTTGTCACTCTAAATTGCCTCAAAAGAAAATCCCTTGTCAAACATACCATGTTTCTCGTACGAAAATCCAAAAAGGATTTTCCAAAAAGATATATTCAGTGAACCATGGTTTGTGACTGGTGAGTTTGAAAAGAGATGAAGCGTCGAAGCGTCAAAGTTTATATTCCACGAAGCTCTCGACCCTTCTATCTCAATAATCCTGATCAAAATTCGAATGAACTACCCAACGAAACGATCACCGTTTTCTATAGAATCTCTTTAAGCATTCTTCATTAAGGAATAGTCAGATTTTACCCCATTACGTTCTTCCATCACAATCTTCGTAATGATGAATAAAAAAATAAAAGCTTTTAAAACCCGACAGCGCTGTCATTTTCTAAAAACGTCGTCTTTATACTCCTGATGGCCACGAGCACATCCGACTATCAAATATAAAATGCATTGTGAGTGTGTCATCAGCATAATTTTCGTGAAAAGAGCAATTTTTCTTGATAACTATAATTTGTAACATAGATTAAAATCGCTGATTTGATCCCTCTGATATTGTTGTCTTATGAGAGTTTCGCCTGGTCTTAATTGGTTCTGTTGATTCTTATCGTTGTGAAAAGTCGATTCGCTATATATCTTTTGTATAGAGAACTATTATGTGATGTAAGAGTGTAATGTTGTAATATTTGTGATCCTTACTTTATTAATTTTGTCACTGAGCCGTTCTTTGGTTCGCTGAGCAGTTCATGTTCCCTACTTGTTTCGCTTGGGACTTTCATAATTTTCGTAATTACAATAAAAGGTTTAATTTGTAATAAGTTAAAGATTTGGTCCCTTGCTTTATGATGTATGAGAACCTTTGAACTAACAACTTTGAAGTGACAATTGAACGAGAACTGACAATATTTAATCGGTTTTCGTGACACCGAATAAATAATAAATAATAAATTTGAAGGGAAAAAACAAGAGATTAAGAAAAAGTTCTGAAAGAGACACAAATCAGTAGTATTATTTTATATTACTTCGCGAATTACTTTTCAAGCATAAAAATAGTTTGACGGTCACTTGTAGTTCCTTCCTTGCCATTTCATTTATTAAATTCGTTTAATTTCGTAAACAAAATAGCCACTCATGGCGAGTTTTGTGTTTAAAATAGAATTTTGTCATACGGGCTGGTTGGTAATTGATAGTACAAGCGGAAAATTGGTGATTCTACTCGAAAAAAGAAGTCGAAAATATAGAATAAAAAAAATTAAAATATTACAATTACCATCAATAAGCTCAGCATCCACATATGACTATGTGACACATAGTGATTGACGCTTCCAGATATGGGACTATGGTTCTGAAGTGAACCATTTCTGGGTGAATCATCGACGGTAGTGACATTAAATGCGGTCGGATCTTCTGTGGGGTTCAGGCATTCGATGTTGCAACATCTGCGTTCAAAGCGGAATTTCTTGCACTTGTGTAATAAAAAGAAATCGATTAATTGTACGGATCAATCGTCACTAGACTACTCGAAAATCCAGGTCATTCAAAGAATGAAAGAAGAAAGAATTGCTCCAATTCCACCATTGCTTTTGCAAAACTAGTATTTGAGAACCGTTGGTCAAATATATTATAACACTAAACGTACATTTCGGGAAGAATAATTTGTGCTATGAAACAGAATACGATAAAGTTCAAAGGTTACATCGATTTTCAAAATTTTATAAATTCAGGTGTATGACAGTGTCAGTCAGCTCTTTTTCTGTCCCCAAGCGCCAAAATTCATTCCGACTACCATTTTACGTATTTTACAGAAGTAAGCCTTCATTCATCTCCCATTCCATCCACCAACATGCTCTCGACGTATTATCTTCTAAGTAAAATATTGATGTTGAGTCAGACATCCAACTGAATAATCTTTTCGGTGTTACTATAAGGCATTTAAAACCAGGGCTTGTGGTTATACGTTAGATGTAATACTTGGCATGAAACCTGCTGATATTAATATTAAATTTATGCATAGTAGGATGTAGGACCATTGTCAAAATGAAATTATTTAGCATCTTATATAGCCTGGCAAGGCTCGAACGTTTTATCTTCCTGTAGATTTTCTTTGCTTTTAGACTTTCCTTCCATTTCCTTGAATTGGTATCTTCTGTACACTATTTATAAAGGAAGAATAAATTACATGCTACATCCAAGTTACCAATCCAAATAATTTTAAGTAAGAAAAGAGATCTAATGCAGCAGTTTCCACTTAAATATAGATCCGACGATTATTTACGAACGAATAGTATAAATCTTTTAGCAATATGAAATTCGCAATATTTATTCAAATATTTATATTTATAGTACGCCATTAGCAAAGAAGACATGTTTGCGTGCGTTATCGATTTTACGCTTTTGCCACGCAAACATGGAAATTGCGATTCGAAATTGAATTTGCACTGGAAACGGTTGACGTTACGACATCAATAACATATTTCAAAAACACTGACGATATCATACGGAATCAGAGAGATTCTATGAGAAGTTAAACGCATAATCATCCTATTGTAAATAACAGGAACAGAAAGTACACAAGGAATAATACAGAATCATCCTATCATCCTATCCTATTATACAGGATTGCTTTGATTCGAGCTCAAACATAGGGAAATCTGAAAGAATTTTTCGCAGAATTTCCTTCCCCTTTGAATTGGCTTTTATACAAAACGACTTTAACCTTTTCAGGGAAATACCTATAGAGTGTGACGATCTATGATTTTAAATAGAGGGGTATATCTGAAAAGAGGTGGATGTAAAACGTAGCATATAAAACGTAGATCAAATCTTTATTCAAGGATTTTTTCTCTTCGCAGAGAATCAGGTTTTCAAGAACGATCGAATATGTATGCACTTGATTTACACGTGAAGTTGTCATTAAAAATATTGTTGCGTTTAAAAAGATAAATATTGATTTAAATTTAATGAAATTGTTAGTCCAATTGTTTTAAGCTTAAAGATATGTAGGTGTCACATTTATATATTGAAAACCTGGGAGCGGCATTAATTAACAAACCTAGTCACGCGCACACGTACTTTAAAACCATGCTTGAAAATCGATATTCCCTGAAACAATGCATCGTTCTGCGCTTCCAATTTATTTTCGCACGAAGAATCAGTCCATTCATCGTTGCCGTCACCATCGCTACTGTAATCTATATTACTCGAATAAATTCTATATCTTGATGGGAAAATCGCATATTTTAACGAACTTTCTGTGTTTTTTTTATGATTTTAATTGGCAATTTCCGAAATTGAACTATAGCTTGAGAATAAACCGATAATATTTGAGGGTATATATACATACATCATGTTTTTGATGGGTTTTGTAGTAAAATAATTGTAGAAAAAGCAAACTTTTTAAGAAAAAATTACCATATTCGAGTAATAAATTATAGAAAATTACCAATGTAATTTAAAACTTCAAAAGAAGAATCTATTACACGTAATAAAGAGAAGGACTTGTTCACGAACGGTAATTCAACAAATACAGTCGTTGCAGAAACATAGTTTTACAAGGGAGAAGAATCTCTCTAGGAACTCGACGATGTCACGTCAAGCGAAAATTCAATAAAGTGATTACTAACCGTATCACCAGCGGCAATCGTGTTGCGGCAATTCGTAAATAAGTTAGTCGTCTATTTGGAGAAACGTCGCTGGCAATATCGTCACATTTTAATTACGTCAGCGCTATCAATTGGTCTTGGAAGAAAGTTTTCCATTATCTACTTTTGCCCACGGCGTCGTTCCAACAAATGAATCCGAGCTTTGAATCGCTTTCTCTTATATCACGAATTTGTAACGGTGTTTCTTCAAACTATAAACGATTGTAATGAATGCCTTTGCGTACAAAGACTGATACCTGGTTTGACTAGAAGCTTCAGCTAATTAGTGCCCCAGTTAATTTGGATGTTCACTACCACGCCACGTCCCCCCCCCCTCAAAAGTGGCTTGGTGTCCTCCACGTAAAAAAAAAAAAGAAAAAGAAAAAGGAAAAAAAAAGAAAAAGAGAAAGGAAAAAAAAAGAAAAAGATAAAGGGAAAAAAAAGAAAAAAAGAAAGGAAAAAAAAGAAATAGAAAAAGGGGAACAAAAGAAAAAGAGAAAGAAAAAGAAAAAGAAAAAAAAAAGTTAATTTGGATGTTATAAAATGTTATATAACCAAGAACTTATCTTCTACTTGGTAGTCGCATAAGAGAAGACCGAGCCATTGAATCGCTCAAATAGATTAGCTGATTCGCTTAACGTAATTTTACTTCCGATGACGTAAACAAGAGCAGAAAGTACACAAGTAATAATACAGAAATGTCAAATGTACAGAAGAATAAATTTCGTTAAATCATTAGCACGTAACATTTCCTTATAATTCCATTTGTGTATAGCAAAATAGCTTGTGTGCTTTCATGAATTATAATTGATATTTAGAAGCTTTCATGTAGGTAGATATATAACTCGTGTTAATTAGTAATTTAACAATACATCATGACAACATATCATTTTCGTTTCTTCGTTTATCTCGTTATGCGCGTAAACGAATGTGTAAATAAAGACATATAATCAACGATAACATGTAGTGGCAAACATGATAATTATCGACAAAGGAGAATATTGGTGAAATGATTGTGGGTGATTTCACTCGGTGTATCGGTACATAAACTTTGATAGACATTGCCGGTGGATTCGCTGTCGGTGAAATCGTGTCGATGAAATAATTGTCAGTGATTTAAAGATAACCCAATTTATTGATCTCCCCTTCATAGAGTTGTACGTCTCTCTATAAAACATATTCTACCTGGAAGGGCTGAAACATTTAGCTTAGTCACACTAAACTGGACTGGACTGCAAGTAAGAAGATTGAAATGCAAAATTCACGTGTGAGCGCAACGGTTTAGATGGAAAGTTCGATAAGGCGATTATGTATATTAACCCGAAAGAAAGCTCATGGCTTTGCAACGCGTTACACGCAACACGGAATTTCCCTCGCTGAAATAATCCTATTAGAACGATACGATTTTCCTTAACAGATCTCGCAATGTAATTCTCCCTCTACAACTTTTTATTAGGTTTGAAACACGAGAGTTTCGAAGCTCTGCAAAGTCTCGCGAATCTAGAAGTCGAGTTTCAACGTATTTTCGCTTCTTATTTTATAGCTGTTAATAGTTATTATCTCACTCTGCACGTACATCAAACGAGTACTTATGTAAATCCAAAGGAAACGGAAACAACCGAGAATAATTGAGGATAATTCGAATACGTACCGATTAGTAAAGTGTTTGGCAAAGAAAAAAAAAGGAAAATTGTATCGGAGAAGTAGGGGAAAAACGGTGGCGTACATCAAGCAATCTTTATGGCTGTAATACATTTATTATTCATTTATGTTCATTTTCTATCGCGTAACAGACGTTGAAATAACTGGCAGAACGAGCATATAAATCTTGTATCGCTCGACCTGACTTTTCCCGATGGAAAAATATTCACCAGCCTGGGATCGTGCATCGCTAATTACTCCGTTCTACTTTTCGAACGCGTTTCCATCCATACAGAAAAGCAAGAAGGCAAACCCTATCGCACAGTCATGAAGAGATGCAAAAGCAAGAAACCAACCAACGACATGCCGATCGACATGGTGGAAGCAGTCCTACAGAGGCTATTCACCATGGGACACGGACCCTCCCATTACGAGGGCCGCGAAGAGGCAGAGACCGAAGAAGAAGGAGACATCAGCTTCAGCGTCGTCATCGGCGAAGGCGATGTCGTCGATGCCGCCGGAAGAATGAACACCAAGAAGGCTGCAGGAGTCGATGGAAGACTCCTGGACTGCTGGAAGCAGGAGCTGGAAGCAAGCTGGAACCAGACTGCTGGAAGACGGCCAGAGTAATACTGCTAAGGAAGCCGGGAAAGGATCCCAGTCTCCCTAACGCGTACCGGCCGATAAGCATACTCCCAGCCATGAGCAAGATCTGGGAAAAATGCTTTAAGAAGATCATCGAGAGATGCATCGGAACGGACCCGTTCCATCGGAGGCAGTATGGGTTCAGAAAGAAGAATTAGCTTAGCGAATACCGATAAGAACAGGAAGAAGCTGAAACGGGCACAACGAACGGCCCTGTGCATAACAACGACGGCATATCGTACCGTCTCTCACGCGGCACTTTGCGTGTTGACCGGAAATCTCCCGATCTACATAAAGATAAAGATGCTCGGAGAGACTTACGAATGGAACAAGATCCATAAGACCAAGATCGGCGCGGATGACGGCAACGAGCTGAAGGGGGAACTGGAGGCGCAAGGAAATTAATACCGAGTGCGCTGCTATTTACCAAAAAGAAGATGGACATCGATCATCACACCATGCAGCTGTTAACCGGGCATGGGAGCGTGGCGGCACTCGACACTAACTAGTGTCGGACGACGGCAGCGACATCTACAGCCCCCAGTGACAATTACAGCGGACCAGGCCCAACTACCACAGCTATCACGCACGTCCAATAAATATATAACGCACACACGGCCACCTCTACAGGAGTTTCGGTGTCTATAGAAAGAGGATTGGCAAGTGCAGCGACAGCAACTGTCTCGACTGTGGAGACCCTAACGACGATGCAGAGCACGCCCTCTTCACGTGCCCGAAGTGAACGTACAGAAGGATTGAGCTGGAGAACGCTCTTGGCGAGAACATAGACGTGGACAATCTGATCGCCACGGTGACCGCCAAGAACGAGAGCTGAGATAAATTCAGGCAATTTCGCAAGACCGTCATGTCTCACAGGAGGGTGACAGCGAAGGCCTTGAAGGAAGCAAAGAGGAGAACGAGAGCAACAACAACTACGCGGAGCAGTGAAGGCAGAGATACAAGACAACAAAGAACCACAGAAGGAGATCAGCCCAGTATTCTGAACTAGCTGAGAAGATGACGAGAGCAATACAGAATATACAGAATAACTGCCTGAAGAAGAAGATACAACGGGGCATGAAAGGACAACCCTGATGACTGCCGACAGGTTTTACCGGGGTTGTCTGTCCTCAAAGTAAAGGAAAAAGGAGGAGGGGTTTTTAGTGGGTATGGCAACAACATCCGCCCGAGTCCCACATAACCCAGTGATGCGGATCACTGGGTATGCGTAACAGCATTTTCCCCTCCTCACGCAAAAAAAAAAAAAAAAAAAAAAAAAAAAAACTATCACACTCTATCAATTTTAAGTTGATAATTTCGTTATTATATAATTTTTCTTAGTCTAAACTGAATCCAGGAAGAAGAACTTTCATCCAATTACATACTTCATTAATTCATGAATTATATTCGTTACCGTACCTACAAAAAGAAAGTTGACTGATATAAAAATTCAAAGGATAGAATTTCTAAGCTCGCGATTGGAAACAGATTCAGTTCAATGGTTTAATTTGCCATTTAATTGAATTCTCTGGCAATTTCAGCGAACTGTGGGCTTTAAAAGCGTCCCGCATTCAAACGCAAGACTTCTCCTCCACCTTTCCCTTTCTTTCAATTCCAACCTCAAGTAATTGACCAATTAATTCGAAGATATATTTACATGCTTGCAAGGGATTCAAACAACTTCGTTGCGTTAAATTCGCAATTATAACCAACACGAATGTCTCAATCAATGTGCAGCTCGAAACAAATAAAAGATAATTAACTTTTCAATATAACGATTGATATGTTTGATGAAGAAAAATGTATGAATTTTTAAAAACGTCTCCTAGTACATTTAGCATTTTTATAGTAAAAACTTAGAACACACACGCACACATATACTATTCCATGAAATGATTTACACAGCTATGAGTCTAATCCTATCATATTATAAAGGGATGAACGAACTTTTCCTAATAAATATAACTTTATACAAAATCTTGTTTAAAAAAATTAGTTTTTTATTCTCATTAAATTAATTTAATATCAGAATATATAATTTTAGTCGTTATCAAAATTTTATGTCAAATGCGTTCATAGATACATATATAAATAAATGTCTAATCCTATGTATTTATTTCAACTGAAATCTTAACTTAAATATTTATTAACAATATTCTGACGAATATGCAATGAAAGATAAAAACAACTATATTTTTCTTATAGAATGTCTCATGCTTCTTACTCATTTTATGTTTCTCGTTGTCAGTGCGTAACTACTTATCAGCCGCAGGAATGCTAAGTTTTACTACTGAGAAACGAAGAGACATATAGATGCAAATATACGCTATCTCGCGTGAAAAAACATCAGATACATTAACCAGAAGGAATATCCGATACATATAAAATTCAGAGCGTAGTTATTTATACATACGGAATATTTCTTTCTGTATGAAATATTCTTTCTTCTGAATTCTTATTATAAATGTATGTCCATTTCCTACCTTAAAATGTCTCTCCTTTGAAAAACTCCATTTATATATAACGATCAACAAAATATTACCAATAAAAATATTAAAACGAGATGCTGAAAGAACCTTTTAATGAAGTACAAATGATTATTTCAACTTTAATTCTGTTAAATTTGAATTGAATCATTTATAAACCGAACAGGTGTATAAAATTTTATTGCGTAAAAATCGTGAAGCTGAAAATTAGGAACGAATAACGAATGGGTAACCTAGTTTCATTAAAAGGTACGTGTACGCCGATCCGCGTAACAGCTTCGACACTCCAATTATTATAAAGCATGTATCCTTCAGAGATTTTTTGCGCGAACGCAAGATACCTTTTACACGCGCAACTGAATAAGTGGAACGTGATTTTCAATATTTCTTCTTGTAGAACTTGTAACAACGTAACTGTTTCACGAATATTTTCCCTGACACTTTTACAACGATCCGTAGAAATCTCCTTTTCTAATTAATAATTTCAGCATTTCTCTGAACAGTTTCGTTGCGATTCAAAAATATACAAAGCTTACGACGTGGTTGTTTAAAAATATTTATATGTAACAAGATTTCGAATTTGTCACATCAATCGCGATCTCAGCAGGTGTAAATTAATTCGTTCTAATGAACGAATAAATTAAACGGCTCGTGACAAAAATTATCCCTGTCCATGTTTGTCTTTCTAAAACTAATTCAAGGCGAGTTAAATGAATCGCTGTGTACCCTATTCGCGCAGCATGTGTTTTAACGACCAGCATGCAAGCGTTAACGGTGTACTTATTAATTAACTGTAACTTATTAATTAATTAAATTCGTGTATATCAAGTTTCCTATCATTTAATACTTTCGTGTAACTACAGAGATTTGATACTATGAAATGAAATATAAAACTTGGTAAAAAAAACGCGCTTCATTAGGAAATGAGGGTGATGATGCAAATATTTTTTGTAGCCATTATATAGAATTTCGATGGTATAATTAATCAGTATCAACTTACCAGCCCCTGACGGGACGAAAGTGACGAAAATAATTTGCAAACAGATGAAGATTGCAAGTATTTTCGAGTCCTTCATGGTTGTAAAAAATCAGGTAATGTTATCGCTGTAGAATATGGGAAAATCAGGCGTTTCAATATGAGTTGTGCGGGCACTGGAGTGCGTAGACCAGAAATATCTGCGACAAAAATCAGAATACATTTGTTTTCGCATGATTGGATCAGTTTTGTGTAGGACTAAGCTGATTGAACCTAACACGGGGTAATTGTCCAACTTACGACCTTAACAAGCTCGCTTGATTCCCTGTAAGTGCTTGAAACTGATGCTTGTATTCTTTCCAGATTAACAAGCTTTGCCCCCCCCCTCCCTCTCTATTTCCTTAGATCGAGTTAGACTGCCACAACATATTATCTTTCTTCTTTTCTTTTCTTTTCTTTCGATCTTTTAAAGCCTTAAATCGCTGGTTATTACAGTGTATACATTCAATTACCCTGTAAGTCGTAAGTACATGTTTTACGTTATTTTTCATTTTCCAGCTAAATTCCACAAAAACAAGAAATATACTTCCAACGTGTTTTTTTTGACGTGTCTCTAGCAAAGATCTCAAAAACAAGTTGCGGCGCAATTTAAAACGACAAATAGCACCGTGTGTCTCGTTGTGGCAACGCACGTGTAACGTAAATCACATCAGAGACCAGGACACACACACACACACCGCGGGCAGGATGGTGTCCCGGTTGGCATACTTCGAACCCGATGGACCGATGAGGGAAACACATGGCGACCTTGGCGACAATGTATATTGCCGGAGTACCTGAGGATTCATTTATGGACTAACGGTCCTTCCACAAAATGTTCTAGAAGCGTAGCAACGGTCACGTACGCCTACAGGGTAGTGGGGATAATGAGGGAACAGATGTCACCGAAAGTAAAAAGATTGTAAGAGACTCAGTCTCGTACGGTCACGGCTAGAGCTCAGAAGTGTCTTATAAGTGTATAAACGAAGGAAAAATAAAGTTTTCTTCTTTCTTTTAAATTTTCTTTTATTTTACGTGACACACGCTTCGTCAGCTTTTTAAAAGCGCTCTCTGTCTGCTTTTTTCTCTCTTCACCGCCTATTTTTTTTTAACGAGTTTTTTCTTAACGAGTGAAACCGTTTATACGAGGACGGGAGCACAGAAATGACGTACTGGCAATTCTGTTTTGTGATGACACAAGCAGCCCGGTTTCAGTGAATTAAACCTGGCCCCAAGCTTCCAATTATCTCTCCCTTCCTTTCCTTTATTTTTCCCTTCTATATCGAGTTTGAGGTTTTCTAAATTTCCATTACAATCAACTATGGCTTTTCTCTATTTTATATGTTAGCCGATGATTCATGGCAAAAACGTCGGCTGTAAAAATATTTGGAGTTGCAACAGCAACAAGTGTGTTTTCTCAAACAGAAAATATTGGAAGCGTACTCGTTGGCAAAACAGTTCACGGATAGTTCGTCCTCTGCTTGTTATTTGTTTCAATACCGTTAGCAAATAAATTCATGAAACATAGTGTGTTTCAACCGTTCGCGGAGAGACGCGAACGCTGGATAACGCGTCAACGAGAGTCATAAATTCTCGTTACTATTAAACAATCGACGCCACTAACTGATTGATCCTCTATTTCTATTACCAGAATAGAGGTGGTTAGGTTTGAGTGTATACGAACAACTATACTGGGTTGGTTGATAAAAGTTTAATAAAAATAACGAAACAACAAGTTCAGTCAAAGATCAACAATTATAAACGAAAAAGATAACAGTCAAGGTTTGTTTAGCGGTTTGCTTATAACGAGACCTATCGCACAAGCAACAGCTTGAGACAGACGTTATGTGTTAGATTCGATTCAATGTGTAACGTTCGACGCGTCACAAGGAACTGATCGACTTTAGATGATTTCTTTGTCTCATCTTTAAGACGACCCCCACTATACTTAGGTCACGCCACCGTTCGCGCCTATGATCACGTATGTCTGTTCTTGCGTGGAAAACGTAACGGACCAAATTCGACGTTTCGAGAACTCGCTGCTTGGCGATAGCTATGCGCTCGTCGATACATTGTATATGATCCGGCGGTCAGATAAGACGATCTGACTGAGACATTGTAGGGCCGCGAGTGACGGTTAGAAAATACAGCCTGTGTTAAGCCTCGTGGCGTAACATCCTCCCCCCGTTGAGAGGGTACCGATCAAATGATATGGTGTGGAGTCAGGTGCGTCGCTGACGAATCTCCTTCGCTCCGTGTGGGTGGTCGGACTCGTCTGGATCTGGGTGAATGGGTAAGGGGACCAGTCTTTTGACGCCACGATCCAGGGTAGTTGTTGCCGTCTGCACGGTAGCGGTCCGTATGATTCCGTCGACTCCTGGATGGACCTTGATCACGCGGCCCAAAGGCCATTGCATGGATGGTACGTTATCCTCCCTGAGGACTACTACGGTGCCTTCTCGGATGTCGTGACTGCCCTTGCTCCATTTGTTTCGGATGTTTAGCTCGTTCAGGTACTCTCGATGCCAGCGGCGCCAGAAATGTTGTTTGACCCTTTGAATGTGTTGCCAGCTGGAGAGACGATTGGATGGAGTGTCCCGGAAATCTCGTTCTCGAAAGCTTGTTAATGCATCTCCGATGAGGAAGTGACCGGGAGTAAGGACAAGAAGATCGTTTGGGTCAGATGATATTGGAGTCAGAGGACGGGAGTCGAAGATAGACTCGATTTCAATGATCAGTGTGTTCAAGTTTTCGAATGTTAAGAGCTCGTTACCTGCGACACGTCTGAGATGTCGTTTGAAGGACTTCACCGCAGCCTCCCACAACCCGCCAAAGTGAGGTGAGTTGGGAGGAATGAAGTGCCATTCGATCCGTCGATCGGCTAAAAAGGAGTGAACCTTTACCTTATGATCGTCGGACTGCAGGAGGTTTCGGAGCTCTCGTAATTCGTTGTTGGCGCCAACGAAGTTGGCACCGTTGTCAGAATAAATTGTTACACAGAATCCTCGGCGAGCGATGAATCTTCGCCGAGCAGCAATGAAGGCCTCGCTAGTGAGATCGGTGACCAGCTCGAGGTGGACTGCTTTAACTGCAAGACATACGAAGATTGCTACATATACCTTGATTTTGCGTCGGTTGCGATCCTTTCGTTCCTTGATGTAGAACGGTCCGCAATAATCAATTCCGACGTTGGTAAATGGACGAGATTCCGTTATCCGTGCAGCTGGAAGGTCGCCCAGTACGTAATCCACTGGAGGTGGATTGGCTCGGCAGCAACATACGCACTTCTTCAGCGTGCTCCAAACTTGACTACGGCCGTCGATAGGCCAATAAGATCTCCTTAAGGCATATAAGGTAGCTTGAGTTCCGGAGTGGAGATTTAGGAGGTGTTCATGCTCGATAATGTGTGCTGTAACTGAGGATTTGGGTAGAATGATTGGGTGTTTCTGAGTGAAGGGCATTGGTGAGTGACTGAGTCGGCCTCCGACTCGCAATATCTCGTCCTTGTCCAGAAATGGATTGAGTCGTTGCACCTTCCCCTTCACTGCAGAATTTCGATCTGTTCGGAGAGTACGTATTTCATCTGGAAAATAGCAGAGCTGTAACAATTTGACCAATTTGTTATGCGCATTGGTTAAATCATGTGTGGTTAGAGGTCCCCCCCGATCCTGTTTTTGTCTCCATCGGAAGCAACGAGCGGCAATTCTTATCAGCTTGGGCCAAGAAGAAAATCTCTCCAGTCCAGTAGACTGTGGTCAGGCGGAGTCACGGACAGACATGTTGCCTTCTTCTGCTCTGGTATTTCAGCTAATGGTACCGGGTTCCACGTCGGCCAGTATTTTTCAGGTTGTTGGAGCCATTCCGGTCCATGTTGCCAAATGGTTGATCGCAAGAAGTCTTCGGGTGATTGGCCTCGCGATATGAGATCTGCAGGGTTTTCGGTAGTGGGAATGTGGCGCCAATCGGAGGTGTGAGTTTTCTGTTGAATCTCTGTCACACGATTCGCGACGAAGGCTTTCAGCGTATGGGGTGATGTATTAATCCAATGTAGAACGATTGTAGAATCAGTCCAGTAAACGGTCCGAGAAATGTTGCTTGGTAACGCTTGAAGGACTGTAGTGGCCAATGATGTGAGAAGAAGTGCTCCACTCAGTTCCAGCCTTGGAATGGTTTGTGATTTGAGTGGAGCCACCTTTGACCTTGCAGTGAGGAGTCGTGTCCAGGCATGACCCTCCGGAGTGATGGTGCGAAGGTAGACGCATGCCCCATACGCCCTTTCGCTGGCGTCGCAGAATCCGTGTAATTCAATTTCCGCTGCAGTCTTGATTATAGTTTTACGTGGAAACTTCACGTTATTTAGCAAAGGTAGCTGTGAATAATATTTGCTCCATTCTGTGTGTACGTCAGCCGGAAGAGATTCGTCCCAGTCAATTTTTAAAGTCCAAAGTCGTTGGAGCAACATTTTAGCGCGAACGATCACTGATGCCAGTAATCCAAGAGGGTCGTAGATCTTGGCAATTTCGGAGCTGACTGTTCTCTTCGTAATTCGAGAGGTGGTAGGATTGATTTTGACGGAATATAGGATCGAATAGTCAAAGGAATTCCAAACAACACCCAGAGTTTTGAAAGTTTGCGATTCGCCTAGTAGCAGCTTATCGTTTATGTCCTGCTCGGAAAGTCCTCGTAGCAGTTCCCGGTCGTTCGCTGCCCATTTTCGAATGTTTAAGCCGGCTAGTTTAAGCAATTCTATGTGCTCCGTTCTCAGTGATAGTGCCTCGTCCTTTGTATCAGCTCCTGTGAGAACATCGTCGACGTAGAAGTCTCGCTGTAAGACCATCGCTGCTCGTGGGTATCGATGTCCCTCGTCGTCTGCCCGTTGTTTCAGGCACCGAATGGCTAGATAGGGGGCCGCTGATAGCCCGAATGTCACTGTGTTAAGTTGATAGGTGTCAACTTCTCCATCAGAGTTGCGCCACAAAATTTGTTGGAATTTCCGATCCACTGGACGCACAAGAAATTGTCGATACATCTTTTCGACATCGCCTGTAATGACGTACTGATGAGAACGAAATCTTAAAAGGATAAGAAATATGTCGTCTTGTAGTTTCGGTCCCGTATGAAGTACGTCGTTTAATGAAACTCCGGTGGTTGTTGGTGCAGATCCGTCAAACACAACTCGGAGTTTTGTAGTCCGACTGGATTCTTTGATCACGCCGTGATGTGGCAGAAAATATCCGTCGTCCGTGCAGTGGTCCGTGGTAATCTTCGTCATATGTCCTAATTCCAAGTATTCTTCTATTACGGCGTGATAGTCGGCTTCGAATTGTTTGTCTCGTTGGAATCGACGGCAAAGGGAAGTGAGTCGCTTCATTGCCATGGCTTTCGAGGATCCAAGCGGAGGAGTTGTTTCGTTGAATGGGAGAGCGACAACGTATCGCCCTTCGTTGGTGCGTTGAACGTGATTTCGAAAGTGCTCCTCGCACTGTCGTTCCGCTTCCGAAATTCGTGCGGTGGGCGGTCCCTCGTCGATTTCCCAAAAACGGGCGAGGTCCGCCTGTAAAGCCGTCGTGAAGGCGTGAAATGCGTATGCTAATGATTGCGAGGTTGGGCTCCCCCCGATGACCCATCCGAATCGCGTTTTTTGCAGACGCAAGTCGGGCCCGTTTGCTTGACTGATATCAAGTTGGCCGACACAGAGTGATGCTAGTGTTGGTCCGGCGCTCAACAATATTTCGATCGGAGCAGGTCTATGGAATCTTGGATCGGCTAATTGGAGATTCCTAGGTATCTGTATATTCAGCGATCTACGGGTTGATTTGGGACCCAAGACGCGATAGTCGGTATGATTAGAAACGTCAAGTTGCGTTCGTATGTGCCGTCAATGGAGGTGATCATGGCCGTGATGTAGCGTTTCGAGATCTTCGATAACGTGTTGAGTGTTCCGATTGGGACCGAACATTTCCGTTGGTTGAGTTTTAATGAGTTAGCGAGCCTTTCGGTGATAAAGTTCATGCTAGAGCCGGTGTCTAGCAGAGCTCTACAACGAAATGGTTGAATTTCATTGTTCAAGATGTTGACCTGCGCTGTGACTAACAAGTCGTGCTGCAATGGTTCAAAAGGAGGCGAGGTCAATGAGTCCGTTTTCTGTGGTTCGGTCCCTAACACAGTCGTCTGATGCTGTCATTGTTTTCCTTGTCGTTTAGGACTGGACGATATAGTCGATCCCGATGCCGCCGTTCGCGATAACCGAGATTCGCGTTTCGGAGATGTTCGCGGAGACGTTCGGGGAGACGCTCGGCGAGACGCTTGGGGCGATGCTCGGGGAGACGATCGGGGAGACGAGGATGTGCGTCTCGAACGATGTGAGGAATGCGGGGTCGGTGAACTAGGCGAAGATCGACCGCTCGATGTTCGGTTGACACGTGTTCGTGGTTTGCTATGCCCATGGTCTTGATGCAGATACGTGTGGTGTCGCTGTCTACAGATGCGACATGACCCCGCGGAGCATTGAGTAAGAGCGTGTTCCTTGCCTAAACAATTGGTACAGAGCGACGCCCTTTTAGCGATTTCCAGGCGTTCTTTGGGCGACTTCGCTTTGAAGACATGACAATTCCATAATTCGTGTTGTCGCATGCAGATTTGACGGTGGCAGTCGAATTTTTCCTTAAGAACGTCAATGGCGATTGCGTAATTTGACTCGGTGATGGCTAATGACTGTATGCTTCGCGCGGCCCATCCAGTCAGGGCTGATCGGAGATGATAAAATTTCTGAACTGGTGCTAAATGTTCATTTTGATCTATCGTTGACGAGAAGGAATCGTAAAATGACTGCCAATCCTCGAGGGCGCCATCAAATGTAGGTATCCGAACCTCCGGTAGTTTAAGCGAAGCAGACACGCGACCGGCGGTTGATGCGCCGCTTGTCGATTGTGACGGCGTACTTCGTCGTATATTGATCAATTGTTTAGTTATTCGGCGTTGTAGTTTTTCGTATCCTTCCGCTAGTTCAATGCCGCGCGCGATCTCTCCCTCGTCTATAGCTACGATCTGGTTTTGTATGGCACGGAGTTCCGTCTCGTAGATTTCTAGACGATCTTTAATTTGTATCAAGTCGATCTCTTCCGGACAGCCTGATTGTTCAATGTCGTCCAGTTTTTTTTGCGAAGCGTGTAAACTGGGCGATATAGTAGCCCCGCTGTCGACGCAAGGTGGCGAATTCGTTTCCGGTTGCCATTATTTGTTATGTAATTGAGAGCGAAATCGTTTGAACTTACTTCTGTTGGCGATTGCCCACTTTGCGGCAGGAGGCTGTGTGGTTGCGTTTCAACCACCGAATTATACCTCTTCAAAGGTGACGACCCTTTACGTTACTGACCTCGCTGGGGTAGTAACGCTTCCGCTGCTGGTTGTGTTGGGTTCACGTGGCACTGTATGGTAGTGGGTGTCACTGGCGTGCACCTTTCACTTGACACTGAATCCGGCTCGAAGGACCAAATGCTTCAACCGTTCGCAGAGAGACGCGATCGCTAGATAACGCGTCAACGAGAGTCGTAAATTCTCGTTACGATTAAACAATCGATGCCACGAACTGATTGATCCCCTATTTCTATTACGAGAATAGAGGTGGTTAGGTTTGAGTGTATACGAACAACTATATTGGGTTGGTTGATAAAAGTTTAATAAAAATAACGAAACAACAAGTTCAGTCAAAGATCAACAATTAAAAACGAAAAAGATAACAGTCAAGGTTTGTTTAGCGGTTTGCATATAACGAGACCTATCGCACTACGCAGCTTGAGACAGACGTTATGTGTTAGATTCGATTCAATGTGTAACGTTCGACGCGTCACAAGGAACTGATCGACTTTAGATGATTTCTTTGTCTCATCTTTAAGACGACCCCCACTATACTTAGGTCACGCCACCGTTCGCGCCTATGATCACGTATGTCTGTTCTTGCGAGGAAAACGTAACGGACCAAATTCGACGTTTCGAGAACTCGCTGCTTGGCGACAGCTATGCGCTCGTCGATACATTGTATATGATCCGGCGGTCAGATAAAACGATCTGACTGCGACATTGTAGGGCCGTGAGCGACGGTTAGAAAATACAGCCTGTGGTAAGCCTCGTGGCGTAACAGATAGTGAGGAGGAAATAAAATAGCAATGCAGATACCAACTATAAACATAGCAACAAAGGGAGAAACATATTATATAAAAAACAAACAAATTAACATGGAGACAGAAGAAACAAAAGAGCAGCGGGGACAGGAAGAGAGCAATTCAGATTATGAAAGATACTATCAGGACGTGTTGAAGAGGTCACCACTTCTAGGAAAACTCCACATCTGGTCTTTTTAACTTTCTCAAGCGCTGAAGCCATCGACAGCACATAGACAAAAGAATAGCAGGGAGGCAGACCATAAACTCTAGACAGGCGACGTTGGCTTCGGGGTTTTCAGTCATAAAGTAACACTGCTAGCGTGCGGATCTGGACCAGCTCAAATTGTATTCCTGTATTTCATCATTAAGTCAAATATATACTTTGTATCTTACACTTTATCCACGCGTATTTCTCTCTTTATATACCGAATAACCTCAACAGGACGAAAGCTGGAAGCTAGCGAAGGCTAGCAAAAAACGCAAAACAACTCCAGACATAAGTGCCATAGAAAACCCAGCTACAGAAAAGCAGCGATGGCTGCAAGAATTACCATTAAGCAACTCCTTCAGCTCACTAACAGAAGAAACAGACGCTGACCCCATAAATAAAACCACAATCCAAACAAATCATATTACAAAACCACCACCAATTTTTGTTGAGGCCCAAATAATAGACCCGCTCATCGATCTACTATATAATCTAGACGAGAAAAACAACTACACAATAAAGCAAACAAAACTGGAACAAGTAAAAATTCAAACAAACACACCAGAAACATTTAGGAAAGTTATAAAAGCATTAAAAGAAAAAAATGCTATTTACCACACGTATCAGCTAAAAACTGAAAGGAGCTATAAAATTGTCATAAGAGGATTGCATCCTAAAACGAACATATATAAACTAAGCGATGAGTTAGCAAAAATTGGTCATCAAACAAGAACAATAAACAATATAACAAGATTCGACACAAAGCAACCATTACCACTATTCTTAATAGAACTGGAACCCGGAAACAACAACAAGGAAATATATGATATCAAACAAATACTAAACACAATAGTAACAGTGGAACCACCACGACACAAAAAAGATATACCTCAATGCATGCGGTGTCAACAATACGGACACACTGAAAATTATTGCAACAGAAGCCCAGCTTGCGTCAAGTGCGCAAAAAACCACTTAACTATACACTGCCCATCTTCTGGAAAAATAGAAGAAGTTAAATGCTATAACTGTAACGGAAACCACCCAGCCAGCTATAAAGGATGTGAAGTAAGAAAACAATTACAACGTAAACTGTTCCCGCCCCTACGAAGCAGGACAATCACTAACACACAAGCCCAACAGGACAGCACAAATCCTGAAATAATACCAAATACAGAGCAAGCAACAAACACCAAACCCATCAGCACCAACACCATTGGTGGTCTAAGCTACGCTCAAGTAACCAGCCAATCGACACATACACACAACGAATATCACAGCAATAGTAACAATGACACTGCAGAAATCAAAGAACTGCTCAAACAATCTATAAAGAACACCGAAATGCTAACCAGAATGATAAGCGAGCAAAACGCAGTACTCAGACAGCAAACCCAACAAATCACAGTCATGCTACAACTAATTACAAACGTGCTAAGCAAAAAATAAAAAACGGACATTCTAAAAATAGCAGCCTGGAACTCAAACGGCCTACAACAACGGGCCCTCGAAATTAAAACATTCATATACAGTAACAATATAGACATACTACTTGTCTTAGAAACACACTTCACTACAAAAAGCTACATGAAAATACCATACTACACCATATATGATAACAAACACCCCTCAGGAAAAGCTCACGGAGGGACAGCAGTGACAGTCAGAAACGATATCAAACATTATCTACACAGCCAAGTTAACAAAGAATATTTACAAGCAACCACTGTTACAGTTCAAACTAGCAGCAACTACTTCCAGTTGTCAGCAGTGCCTCCGCAACACAAAATAACATCACAAATGTGGGAAGAATACTTCCAGGACCTAGGGGACAAGTACATCGCAGCGGGAGAATACAACTCAAAGCACACGTTATGGGGGGTCAAGAAACATTATACCTCGAGGCACAACACTGGAAAAATACATTAGAAATAATAACCTCAATATATTATCCACAGGAACACCGACACATTGGCCGACTGACCTGAACAAAAAACCAGATCTTCTGGACTTTGCAGTAACAAGGGGACTAAACACAAATAAACTAAAAATAACACCCAACCTCGAGCTCAGCTCCGATCATACACCCATAATAATTGAATACAGAAACAAACCAATACACTATAGCAAACCAGAAACACTATGCAATAAAACCACCAAATGGCAAACTTTCAAAGAAATAATAGAAAGCAAAATAAACTGCAACATCCCGTTGAAAACTCCTGAACACATAGAACAGACAGTAGCAACATTGACAGCAACTATTCAAGAAGCAGCAAGGACAACCACTACACCCGAATCAACCAGCAGACAAACAATAACAATCCCGCAAGAAATACTCGACAAAATCAGAGAAAAAAGAAAAGCAAAAGCAAAATAGCAAAAATACAGAACTCGAGAAAACAAAAAACACTTAAACAAACTTGCAAAGGAAATAAAAAACAAAATAAAGGAGCACAACGATAACGAATTCGCAAAGTTCATAGGGACACTCTCCACACACGAGAACACCAACTATTCACTATGGAAAGCCACGAAAAAAATAAGGAAGCAAATAATACCCGTCCCAGCAATCAGAAAAGCAGGTAACACATGGGTAAGAAGCAACGAAGAACAAGCTGAAGAATTCTCCAACCACCTTTGCAACACATTCACACCACACATTATCAACAACAGCAACCTCAAAAGTCATACGGAGGAGGATCCACAAACCACTATTACCACAACCGACAAGGAATACACCATACCTAAAACATCAGCACAAGAAATTAGAAACATAATTGTTGGGAATATGATACATTTACACTGTACATGTGAATGTGTGTGTAAGCGTCAGAGGACGTCCGGGTCTTGGTTGAGACAAAAGACAAGAGCCAGTCGTTAGAAGTATCTGGAAGAGTCGGTTGACAACAAGCGTGCGTGCGAGTAGGATTTTGAGGTCTTAAGAGTATAAGATATATGTGTCGGGTTGGCGTTACGATTAGAGTTAGGGTTAAGGGCGTGAAACGAATCCCTATTGACACTGGACGTGATCATTATGCAATAGAGGAGATATTTACCAGTGCAAACATGACCATGATGGAATTGGACAGGTAATCGCGATAATTTGATACTCGAGAGGCTAATGGCAATGATCCTAGGCTCAATAACGAATCCACGGTCAACGGGATGACGAACTCTACTCTTCTTTAGCGCCTAAGTTGTACTCAATGTTAATGCATGGGGCAATCACTACGTATCCGAGAGTTACTCGAATCGTCGTCGAGATCGTATCGGAGAGTAACTCTCCGTCTCGACGATGCCGTCGAGGAAAACTATAATGGGTGGGTCTAAGGACATGAGATCCTCGGATTCGTCAAAGAAAGCTTTCGTTCCAAAGGTGAGGGAAATTAGCGCTGTTGCTAATTGGTCGATCTCCATATCGGCGTTTTGAAAGAGATGCTGGCCGCCCTTGAGGGGAGGTTGTTGACGGGGGGCATCGTTCGTGGAAGATAGGTTTCTCCTATCTTCCCGTAGTTGCAACAAAGACTACTTGTCTATATGAAGGACTTTGCTTGACTAAATCTTAAGATTTATTGCGGGTCCTCACGTTAGCTAAACATATACTGCGGAGGTATGTTGACATCTGGAGATCATCTTACCCGGAGTATAGAATCTGCGTGTGGCGAGCCACGGGACAGAAACCATTGAAATATTTACTGCCGCGTGTCGCTACGACTATTTCTTTTAAGGAGAGGTATAGAATTACTCTGTGCTTTTGTTAGATAAAACGTTCATCCCTTGACCGTGGCTACGTTCGGCGACTGGTTGTCGCCTCGAGCCCAAGCTCACTATCATAAATCTCGAACAATCGGGGTGACATTTGTTTAATCTAAATTACGACATTACGGTTTTCCCGAGAATCCAAGGAGAGGTTCCGGTGTTTTTCCATCTCCGACATATGTATAACAGTTGTGTGCTAAATAAAGGGAATTATTTGTATTTCCGAATCCATTCTATATCTTTTCATGGTAGCAGAGCGTGGTTCATAATTTTGCAAGTTATTTTAGTGCCTGTTTTTCAATATTGCGAGTTAGTTCGAGTGAGTTCTCAGTAAGGAAAGAAACGTTCAAAGGTTACAAAGAGGAAAAATACACTTCGAGCACGTAGGAACGCTTGAGTAAGAGATAAGGAATCATTTAAAATGGAGAGATCGGAAATCATGATACCTATTTTCGATGGTGAGGATTACGGTATGTGGAAGCAAAGAATAACGATGTTTCTCAGATATAAAGAATGCGAGATTGTCACAACTAGGGTGAAGACAGAAACAGACAATGAAGACTGGGACAAAAAGGATTTGAAGGCAATAAATATAATTTATAGTACCGTCACAAATAGACAATTGGAATATATTAGAGAAGAAAAAACGGCGTATGAGATAGTAAAAAAGTTCGATGAAATGTACTCGAAAGAGTCGACGGCACTACAGATCGTATGCAGAAGGAGATTGGAAAAGATAAGACTTGAGAACTACACTGATTCAGCATCGTTTTTTAGCGATTTCGAAAAATTAATAAACGAATTAAAAGGTGCGGGTGCACAAGTGAGTGAGAGAGAATAACTAAATTACATGCTGAATACGTTACCCGAAGAATACATCTACATAGCGGATATAGTAGATGTATTGAAAGCAGAAAATCAAACGGTAGCGTATGTAAAAAATAAAATTGAAATAGCGGAGAAGAAAAATAAGTCCAATCGAGGAGAAATGCAAAACAACGCCTTTTCTGCAAAAAAGGAAGGATGCTTCAGATGTGGAAGAGTAGGACATTTTGCGAGAGAGTGTCAAAATGGCGTCGAAGCGGGAAGCAGTAACAGTTTTTGGCGTGGGTCAACACGTGGTCGCAGCAGACGAAGAGGAAACAAAGGAAATACGAGCAGGGGACGTGGAAATTTCCATCGTCAATCAACAACCGGCACGAGCGAGCATGGTAACTCAAGATCAGGCACATGGATAGTGTCACGACCGGCATACTTCAAATCCGATGGACCGATGATGGAGATAGAGATGTGGCGGCCTTGGCGACAATGTATATCGCCGAAGTGCCTAATGAGTCATCTGTATCCTAACGGTCCTTCCACCGAATGTCCTAGAAGCGTGACAGCGGTCACGTACGCCTACAGGGTAGTGGGGATATTGAGGGATGACAAACAAAGAAGAAACAGATGTTACCGAAAGTCAAATTGTAAGAGCTTCAGTCTTGGAAAGTCACGGCTGGAGCTCAGAACAAAATCGCAGTCAGTGTAAATTCAGAAATAAATTCTCTTGTTTTTTTGTTATCTTAATTTTTTCTTTTCGTTCGAGCCTCCTGCTTTTTTATTTTACGTGACAATAGCAACGGCGCACGCAGCACACAGCGGCGAGGCGAACGAGATAAGTAATAATGAAGTAATGTGGCTATTAGATAGCGGTTGCACAGATCACATAATTAACAACGTAAATTATTTCGATAAATCTATTGACCTTAAAGAACCGGTAAATATATATTTAGGCGATAATAGATCGATAAAGGCAACAAAAGTAGGGAATGTTATAAGTTATTTTGAAGCATTTGGAAAGCAAAATGAAATAAATATGAATAATGTTTTTTACGCGAAAGAAATGTCCGCAAACTTGATTAGTTTGGGCAAATTAACAGATAATAAGAACACGGTTATTTCAAAAGGAAATATTGCAAAAGTAATAGATGAGGACAATAAGCTTACAGCGGTAGCGGTTAAAGAAAAGGGAACATATAGAATGAAAAGTATATTGAAAGGGAAGGAGCACTTAGCAAACAGCGCCGAACGTAGTGATATGAGTAAAAAGGAAGGATGGCGTAGGATGTTAGGACACGTAAATTTTAAATATTTAAATATTTTGGGCAAAGAGCAGCTAGTTACTGGTATACCGAATGAATTTGAGAAGGAATTTTTGAAATGTAGGGTGTGTATAGAAAGTAAAATGCACAATTTACCATTCAAAAATAATCGAACCAAGGCTAGGGAGATAATGGAAATTATTCATACGGACGTGTGCGGTCCCTTTAAGACTACCGGATTCAATGAAGAGAAATATTTCATCTCATTTATCGATGATTATAGCAAAATAGCTAGAATTTATTGTATAAAATCAAAGGGTGAGGTCTTTGATTGTTTCGTACAGTTTGTAAATGAAGCCGAGAATTTAACGGGCAAGAAGTTAAAAATATTGAGATGTGATAATGGAAAAGAGTATTTGAATAATCGAATTTATAAATTTGCTAGGGATAAAGGTATCAGAATAAATAATTGCCCAACCTACGTACATGAATTAAACGGGACAGCGGAAAGGTATAATAGAACAGTTATGGACATGGCGCGTTGCTTGTTAGCGGAAGCGAAAGTACATAAAAGGTACTGGCCGGAAATAGTTTGTACAGCGGTATACTTGAAAAATCGAATACTGGCAAATACTATAGAGAGAAAGACACCTTTTGAAATATTCTTCGAGAGAAAACCAAGTGTTGAAAATCTACATCTATATGGAAGTAAAGTTTTTGTAAGAAGACGAGAACAAAAAAGAGTTTCTAAATGGGATAAGAAGGCAGATATGGGAATTTTGTTAGGATATAGTGAAGTCGGTTACAGAGTCTTATTAGGTGGGAAAATAACAATAGCGAGACATGTAGAGGTCATAGGAACAGACACAAAATGTATCGGCTTTGTGGAAAATTCATTCGATAAAGATAACGATGACATTGAGGATAATGATTTATTGGTAAACATGAATAAGGAAGAGTTAGAAAGTAGGGAAGGTGAAAATAATAACAGTCTTGAAAGCTTAAACATCCCTAGAAGATCTACACGTAATAAGAGAACTCCAGTAAGATATCCAGAAAAAGAAAACATTAGTGAAATCCATGCAAATTATTGTAGAGTAGATATCCCTTGTACATTTGAGGAGGCGATTTGTTGCGAAGATAGTGAAGATTGGAAACAAGCTATGGATGAGGAAATAGAATGTCTTTATAAGAATAAAACTTGGAAATTGGTAGAAAGGGTAAAAGGCAAAGACGTATTAGATGTAAAATGGGTTTACACGAGAAAATCAGATGACAGGTATAAGGCTAGATTAGTGGTAAGAGGATTCCAACAAAGAAACGTAGCTGATGACATATACTCCCCAGTAGCGAGAAAATCAGACCTTTAAGATATTGCTATCATATTGTTGTCAAAATGGATTAATTATTGAGCAAATGGATGTAGAAACTGCCTTTTTAAATGGTGAAGTAACCTCGGAGGTATATGTAAATCAACCAAAGGGATATGCGGACGGAATGAATAGAGTTTGTAAACTATCGAAAGCGCTGTATGGGTTAAAAGAAAGTCCAAGGGACTGGTATGAGTGTTTTGATAAGTATGTGACGAGATTAGGTTTTAAAAAAGAATAACATAGAGTTGTGCCTATATACACATGGAGAGGGAGAAAATGTTGCTTATTTGTTAATATATGTAGACGATTTGCTAATTTGTAGTAAAAACAAAAGGAAGATACAAAGTGTAAAGAAGTTACTAACTAATAGATTTGAAATGAAAGATTTAAGTGAAGTCAAAGAATAGAGAGGATATTGGATACAAAAATTTAATTGGCGCATTGTTGTATATTAGTGTAAATACCAGACCCGATATAAGTTATAGTGTAAATTATTTGAGTAGATTTCAAGATTGTTGTAATGAGACACATTTTAAATATGCTTTGCGAATATTGAAATATTTGTACCGGACTAGAGATTTAAGATTAGATTATAAAAGGAATGAAAAATGTGAAACGATAGATTGTTATGTGGACGCTGATTGGGCAGGAGATCATTTAGATAGGAAATCGACTTCTGTATATGTAATTAGATTGTATGGAAATGTAATTGGTTGGAAGTCTAAAAAACAAAGGTGTGTGACAAAAGCCTTGACGTATGCAGAGTATGTAGCTCTATCGGAAGCGGTGAGTGAATTAATGTCTATTAGGGAAATTATTTTTTTTTTTATTTATTTATTTAAATTCACTATTTGTCCAATTTGGACATTTGGTGGAATTTTTTAGCGGTTAAATTAGCATGTTGGTGGCTACCCCCAGCGGGGTACCATCATCGTGTTTGTTAGGTTATGTCCTTTATAAGGTCTGCTGGGTGCTTCCTTTTTAGTCTTTTGTCCATATTTATGATTTTGTATGTTTCCGCAGCTAGCCGGTTTATGTGTGTTGCTATTCTTGATTTGTATTTCTCGGAGTATCTGCTGATTTCTTCCTTGACCGTTGGCATTCCCAGGTCCCTTCGTATATCTTCGTTTCTGACGTACCAAGGTCCGTTTACTATTGTTCTGAGGATTTTAGCCTGTATTACCTCTATTTTGTGTATATGGCTCATTGCTGCCGTCCCCCATAGTGGTATTCCGTACGTCCAGATTGGTTTTATGATCGTTTTATATATTTTTACTTTATTTTCTGTGCTTAGTTTGGATTTTCGGCTTGTTAGCCAATGCATTTGTCTCCTTGTTTTCTGTATTTTTTCTACTATTGATTTGATGTGTAGTTTCCAGGTGAGTTTTTGATCTAAGTGGAGTCCTAGGTATTTGACATGCTTTGTTTGCGTTATATGCGTGCCGTTCAATAGGATGTTTGGTGGTATCTTTTTCCGTAGCGTGAATGTAATATGGTTGCATTTATTGGGGTTTGCTTTTATTTGTTTTTCTTGTAGCCAATTTTCTATTTTTACGATATGTTCTTGTAGTATTTTGACTGCCGTTTCTGGGTTAGTATGCCTGACTAGTATAGCTGTGTCGTCCGCGAATGTCAATACTGTGCTGTTGGTAGTTGTTGGTATGTTCGCCGTGTATAATGTGTATAGTATTGGGCCTAGGACGCTTCCTTGTGGTACCCCGGCCTTGATGTCTTTAACTTGAGAATGTGTGTCCTTGATTTTTATTACGAAGGTTCTGCTGCTTAGATAGGATTTTATTAATTGGTGTATTTGCTCCGGGAATTGTTTCCTAATTGTTTGTAGTAGACTTTCATGGTTAATTTTATCGAATGCTTTCTCTATGTCTATAAAGAGGGCTGTGCAGTATTCCTTGTTTTCTAGTGCTATTATTATTTCGTTTATAAGCCTGTGCATTTGCTCTATCGTGGAGTGCTTGTTTCTGAAACCAAATTGGTGATCCGGTATTAGTTTTTTTGTCACTATTATTGGTTTTATGCGGTCGTATATTATCTTTTCCAGTATTTTGGAAAATACTGGAAGCAGTGATATTGGTCTGTAAGATGCAGTTTGGTGCGGGTCTTTGCCTGGTTTATGTAACATTTTGATCTGTGCTAATTTCCATGGTTTGGGGAAGTATTGAATTCTTAGAATTGCATTGAATATTACTGTCATTAGTCTTATTGCTTTTGGCGGAAGGTTTTTCAAGATTTTACCATTGATTAGGTCGATTCCTGGCGCTTTGTTGTTTTTTGTTTTATCAATTATGTTTCTAATTTCTTGTGCCGATGTTTTAGGTATGGTGTATTCCTTGTCGGCTGTGGTAGTAGTGGTTTGTGGATCCTCCTCCGTATGACTTTTGAGGTTGCTGTTGTTGATAATGTGTGGTTGCAGAGGTGGTTGGAGAATTCTTCAGCTTGTTCTTCGTTGCTTCTTGCCCATGTGTTATCTGCTTTTCTGATTGCCGGGACGGGTATTATTGGCTTCCTTATTTTTTTCGTGGCTTTCCATAGTGAATAGATGGTGTTCTCGTGTGTGGAGAGTGTCCCTATGAACTTTGCGAATTCGTTATCGTTGTGCTCCTTTATTTTGTTTTTTATTTCCTTTGCAAGTTTGTTTAAGTGTTTTTTGTTTTCTCGGGTTCTGTATTTTTGCCATTTTGCTTTTGCTTTTCTTTTTTCTTTAATTTTGTCGAGTATTTCTTGCGGGATTGTTATTGTTTGTCTGCTGGTTGGTTCGGGAGTAGTGGTTGTCCTTGCTGCTTCCTGAATAGTTGCTGTCAATGTTGCTACTGTCTGTTCTATGTGTTCAGGAGTTTTTAACGGGATGTTGCAGTTTATTTTGCTTTCTATTATTTCTTTGAAAGTTTGCCATTTGGTGGTTTTATTGCATAGTGTTTCTGGTTTGCTATAGTGAATTGGTTTGTTTCTGTATTCAATTATTATGGGTGTATGATCGGAGCTGAGCTCGAGGTTGGGTGTTATTTTTAGTTTATTTGTGTTTAGTCCCCTTGTAACTGCAAAGTCCAGAAGATCTGGTTTTTTGTTCAGGTCAGTCGGCCAATGTGTCGGTGTTCCTGTGGATAATATATTGAGGTTATTATTTCTAATGTATTTTTCCAGTGTTCTACCTCGAAGTGTAATGTTTCTTGACCCCCAAAGCGTGTGCTTTGAGTTGTAGTCTCCCGCTGCGATGTACTTGTCCCCTAGGTCCTGGAAGTATTCTTCCCACATTTGTGTTGTTATTTTGTGTCGCGGAGGCACATATACTGCTGACAACTGGAAGTAGTTGCTGCTAGTTTGAACTGTAACAGTGGTTGCTTGTAAATATTCTTTGCTAACTTGGCTGTGTAGATAATGTTTGATATCGTTTCTGACTATCACTGCTGTCCCTCCGTGAGCTTTTCCTGAGGGGTGTTTGGTATCATATACGGTGTAGTATGGTATTTTCAAATAGCTTTTTGTAGTGAAGTGTGTTTCTGAGACAAGTAGTATGTCTATATTATTATTGTATATGAATGTTTTAGTTTCGAGGGCCCATTGTTGTAGGCCGTTTGAGTTCCAGGCTGCTATTTTTAGAGTGTCCGTTTTTATTTTTTGCTTAGCACGTTTGTAATTAGTTGTAGCATGACTGTGATTTGTTGGGTTTGCTGTTTGAGTACTGCGTTTTGTTCGCTTATCATTCTGGTTAGCATTTCGGTGTTCTTTATAGATTGTTTGAGCAGTTCTTTGATTTCTGCAGTGTCATTGTTACTATTGCTGTGGTATTGGTTGTGTGTATGTGTCGATTGGCTGGTTACTTGAGCGTAGCTTAGACCACCAATGGTGTTGGTGCTGATGGGTTTGGTGTTTGTTGCTTGCTCTGTATTTGGTATTATTTCAGGATTTGTGCTGTCCTGTTGGGCTTGTGTGTTAGTGATTGTCCTGCTTCGTAGGGGCGGGAACAGTTTACGTTGTAGTTGTTTTCTTACTTCACATCCTTTATAGCTGGCTGGGTGGTTTCCGTTACAGTTGAAGCATTTAACTTTTTCTATTTTTCCTGAATATGGGCAGTGTACAGTTAAGTGATTTTTTGCGCACTTGACGCAAGCTGGGCTTCTGTTGCAATAGTTTTTAGTGTGTCCGTATTGTTGACACCGCATGCATTGAGGTATATCTTTTTTGTGTCGTGGTAGTTCGACTATTACTATTGTGTTTAGTATTTGTTTGATATCATATATTTCCTTGTTATTGATTCTGGGTTCAAGTTCTATTAAGAATAGTGGTAGTGGTTGCTTTGTGTCGAATCTTGTTATATTGTTTATTGTTCTTGTTTGATGTTCAATTTTAGCTAACTCATCGCTTAGTTTATGTATGTTGGTTTTAGGATGCAATCCTCTTATGACAATTTTATAGCTCCTTTCAGTTTTAAGCTGATATGTGTGGTAGATAGCATTTTTTTCTTTTAATGCTTTTATAACTTTCCTAAATGTTTCTGGTGTGTTTGTTTGTATTTTCACTTGATCCAATTTTGTTTGCTTTATTGTGTAGTTGTTTTTCTCATCTAGATTATTTAGTAGATCGATGAGCGGGTCTATTATTTGGGCCTCTACAAAGATTGGTGGTGGTTTTGTAATATGATTTGTTTGGATAGTGGTTTTATTTACGGGGTCAGCGTCTATTTCTTCCGTTAGTGAGTTGAAGGAGTTACTTAATGGTAATTCTTGCAGCCATCGCTGCTTTTCTGTAACTGGGTTTTCTATGGCACTTATGTCTGTGGTTGTTTTGCGTTTTTTGCTAGCCTTCGCTGGCTTCCAGCTTTCGTCCTGGTAGTATCTTTCATGTTCTGAATTGCTATCTTCCTGTCCCCGATGCTCTTTTGTTTCTTCAGTCTCAATGTTAATTTGTTTGGTTTTTATATAATATGTTTCACCTTTTGTTGCTATGTTTATAGTTGGTATCTGCATTGTTATTTTATTTCCTCCTCACTATCACTTTGCAGCACTATTACTTTGAAGCACTTTTTCACTATTCACTTATACCTGGAGAGGAAGACCGTCTAGACATGTCCGTCCTCCTCGGCTGTCCGAGCAGGAGTGATTAGGGAAATTATGAAAATCTTCAATGTAAATCTAGACGATAACCCTGTAAAAATTTATGAGGATAACTCTGGAGTGATAAGTATAGCAAAGCACGGGAATTTTACAAAAAATTCTAAACACATTGAAGTTCATTACCACTATGTTCACGAGTGCTTAAAAGAGAACAAGATAAACATACTTAAAGTAAGTACAGACGAAAATTTTTTTTTTTTTTTTTATTTATTAGAATATTTACAATCAATTCTCGTTGAGAATTTTCAGTAACTTAATTTGGCGTGATACAATGACATGGATTATAATTGCTTTATATTGTTGATTCTAGTAGGACTAGGGGTTTAATCTAGTGGGTATTTTCTTTTTAGTCTGCGGATCTGGTCCGTCGTGTCCAGTAGCTGGGTGACTAGTGGGTTGTGGTGGTTGTTGACTCTTGTGCTATATCTGCTTCTGGACTTGTGTATTTCATCTTTGACTGTAGGTATCTTGAGGTCTCGGTGGATTGTTTCGTTGGTAACATACCAGGGTGCATTTAATAGGGATCTTAGCGTTTTCGATTGGAAGCGTTGGAGTATTTCAATGTTGGAGTTACTTGCTGTTCCCCATAGTTGGATTCCGTAGGTCCAGACAGGTTTTATTACGGCCTTGTAGAGGGTTATTTTGTTCTGTATGTTTAGTTTGGAGCGTCGGCCCGTGAGCCAATAGAATTTTCTTAGTTTTTCCTTTAGTTGCTTTGTTTTTTCCGAGATATGTTTTTTCCAAGTTAGCCTCCTGTCCAGGGTCATGCCCAGGTATCTTACGGAGTCCTTGCTTGGGATTATTGTGTTGTTAATGGTGATCTGGGGGCAGGTTTGTTTTCGGAGCGTGAAGGTTACATGGGAGGATTTTTTTCGTTTATTTTAAAACCCCATTTTTGGAACCACTTTTCCATGGAGTCGAGACTTCGCTGGAGAGTGGATGAGGCAATTGCCGGGTCTGCGTGGGTAGCTAATAGTGCTGTGTCGTCGGCAAATGTTGCTATTGTTACCTCGTTTGATATGGGTAAGTCGGCAGTGTAGATGGAGAATAGTAGGGGTCCGAGGACACTACCTTGCGGTATGCCGGATTCTATTTGGAATGTTGCGGAAGTGGCGCCTAGACATTTAACTATGAATTGTCTGTTGGTAAGGTAGGATTTTAAGATGGAGTAGTACGGGTGGGGTAGGATTTTTTTAAGCTTGTAGAGTAGCCCTTCATGCCATACTTTATCGAATGCTTGTTGGATGTCTAGGAATACGGCTGAGCAGTATTTTTTCTTTTCAAGGGTCTGGCTGATCATGTGGGTTATGCGGTGGATTTGCTCTACTGTTGAGTGTTGTTTTCGGAAGCCGAATTGGTGATCTGGGAGAGTTTTCAATTCTTCTAGGAGTGGAAGGAGACGATTCGTGAGCATCCTCTCGAATAGTTTAGAAAGGGTAGGTAAGAGACTGATTGGGCGATAGGAGCTGGCTTCATATATTGGTTTACCTGGTTTGGGGATGAGAGTGATTAGTGAGATTTTCCACGCCTTAGGAAAGTGTTCAAGGCGGAGGATGGCGTTAAAGATTGATGCGATGAGTGCGATCCCTTTTATGGGGAGTTCCTTGATTGCTTTATTTCCTATTAGGTCGTGACCTGCTGCTTTCTTGGGGTTTAGGCGACTGATTGCTTCTATGATCTCTGCAGAAGTGAAGGGTTGGATAGGAGGGGACATTTGGAAGGGAGTGTGCAGGTATTCGGTAACGTCTGCTGCAGCTATGGAGGAATGGGGTTGGAATACTTCAGTCAAGTGTTTAGCAAATAGGTTGGCTTTTTCTATAGGGCTACGCGCCCATCCACCCTGCGGGCGGCGGATTGGAGGTATTATTTGTGGGGGGCGCGTGAGTTTCCTGGAGGCTTTCCATAGTGAGTAGTTTGAGTCGGCTGTGGGGGACAGGCTGGCGAGATATTTGTGAAAACGGTCGTTATTGTAGTTCTTTATGGTTTTGGATAGTTTTCTAGTTGCGTTTAGTTTGCGTTTGTCCTCCGGTGTTCTGTGGGACAGACGAAAATACTGCGGTTATTTTTACGAAGGCACTGTGTAGAGAGAAATTCGAAAGGTTTAGGTCATGGATGAATGTAAACTAAGAGAAATGTAAATAAATAAGTGTTAAAGTTTCTGTTACGTAATTCGTCAAAGCATGTAAATACGATTAAGTGTACAGTATAAATGTAAGGAGGCGTGTTGGGAATATGATACATTTACACTGTACATGTGAATATGTGTGTAAGCGTCAGAGGACGTCCGGGTCTTGGTTGAGACAAAAGACAAGAGCCAGTCGTTAGAAGTATCTGGAAGAGTCGGTTGACAACAAGCGTGCGTGCGAGTAGAATTTTGAGGTCTTAAGAGTATAAGATATATGTATAACAGTTGTGTGCTAAATAAAGGGAATTATTTGTATTTCCGAATCCATTCTATATCTTTTCAAGTATAAACGAGACAAGCCCACAAGTAACAAATATAGCGGCACGAGTCAAACAAAACACCAACCCAACGATAGACTCACCCCAAATAAGCATAATAAATGTCATTGAAGACTTCAAAAAAAGCATTCTAAAAGCTCTAAGCGACCAACAAACACAACTAAACGAAATAAAAAAAGCATAAAATACGCATGAAGAAAGAATCGACTCCATCTTCAACATCATCGAAAATATAGACGAAGATTAGCCAAAACCCACCCGTCCACCAATTACAGCAAAAAACAAATCAGATAAAAGTTAAACATCTGAAAATCATCTCAATAAACGCCAACTCACTAATCTCAAACCAAAAAAGATACAGCATGCTAACCCTAATTAAGAAAGAAACCTCCGACATAGTATTTATCTCAGAAATCAAACTGAACTATAGACATAAAGTTTTTTTTTTTTCTTTTTATTTATTAGAATATTTACAATCAATTCTCGTTGAGAATTTTCAGTAACATAATTTGGCGTGATACAATGACATGGATTATAATAGCTTTATATTGTTGATTCTAGTAGGACTAAGGATTTAATCTAGTGGGTATTTTCTTTTTAGTCTGCGGATCTGGTCCGTCGTGTCCAGTAGTTGGGTGACTAGTGGGTTGTGGTGGTTGTTGACTCTTGTGTTATATCTGCTTCTGGACTTGTGTATTTCATCTTTGACTGTAGGTATCTTGAGGTCTCGGTGGATTGTTTCGCTGGTAACATACCAGGGTGCATTTAATAGGGATCTTAGCGTTTTCGATTGGAAGCGTTGGAGTATTTCAATGTTGGAGTTACTTGCTGTTCCCCATAGTTGGATTCCGTAGGTCCAGACAGGTTTTATTACGGCCTTGTAGAGGGTTATTTTGTTCTGTATGTTTAGTTTGGAGCGTCGGCCCGTGAGCCAATAGAATTTTCTTAGTTTTTCCTTTAGTTGCTTTGTTTTTTCCGAGATATGTTTTTTCCAAGTTAGCCTCCTGTCCAGGGTCATGCCCAGGTATCTAACGGAGTCCTTGCTTGGGATTATTGTGTTGTTAATGGTGACCTGGGGGCAGGTTTGTTTTCGGAGCGTGAAGGTTACATGGGAGGATTTTTTTTCGTGTATTTTAAAACCCCATTTTTGGAACCACTTTTCCATGGAGTCGAGACTTCGCTGGAGAGTGGATGAGGCAATTTCCGGGTCTGCGTGGGTAGCTAATAGTGCTGTGTCGTCGGCAAATGTTGCTATTGTTACCTCGTTTGACATAGATAAGTCGGCAGTGTAGATGGAGAATAGTAGGGGTCCGAGGATACTACCTTGCGGTATGTCGGATTCTATTGGGAATGTTGCGGAAGTGGCGCCTAGACATTTAACTATGAATTGTCTGTTGGTAAGGTAGGATTTTAAGATGGAGTAGTATGGGTGGGGTAGGATTTTTTTAAGCTTGTAGAGTAGCCCTTCATGCCATACTTTATCGAATGCCGGTTGGATGTCTAGGAATACGGCTGAACAGTATTTTTTCTTTTCAAGGGTTTGGCTGATCATCTGGGTTATGCGGTGGATTTGCTCTACAGTTGAGTGTTGTTTTCGGAAGCCGAATTGGTGATCTGGGAGAGTTTTAATTCTTCTAGGAGTGGAAGGAGACGATTCGTGAGCATCCTCTCGAATAGTTTAGACAGGGTAGGTAAGAGACTGATTGGGCGATAGGAGCTGGCTTCATATATTGGTTTACCGGGTTTAGGGATGAGGGTGATCAGTGAGATTTTCCAAGCCTTGGGAAAGTGTTGAAGGCGGAGGATAGCGTTAAAGATTGATGCGATGAGTGCAATCCCTTTTATCGGAAGTTCCTTGATTGCTTTATTTCCTATTAGGTCGTGACCTGCTGCTTTCTTGGGGTTTAGGCGACTGATTGCTTCTATGATCTCTAAAGAAGTGAAGGGTTCAATAGGAGGGGACATTTGGAAGGGAGTGTGCAGATATTCGGTAACGTCCGCTGCAGCTATGGAGGAATGGAGTTGGAATACTTCAGTCAAGTGTTTGGCAAATAGGTTGGCTTTTTCTATAGGGCTACGCGCCCATCCACCCTGCGGACGGCGGATTGGAGGTATTATTTGTGGGAGGCGCGTGAGTTTCCTGGAGGCCTTCCATAGTGAGTAGTTGGAGTCGGCTGTGGGGGACAAGCTGGCGAGATATTTGTGAAAACGGTCATTATTGTAGTTTTTTATAGTTTAGGATAGTTTTCTAGTTGCGTTGTTTAGTTTGCGTTTGTCCTCCGGTGTTCTATGGGTCTGCCATATGCTTCTTAGTCTACGTTTTTCTGCTATTTTTTTTAATATGTACTGGGGGTATTCGTGATTGCTGATGGACGTTTTTGCCGGTGTGGAGAAGCGGATAGCGTTTGTTATGCTCGTGTTTAGGTATTCCGTGGCTGCTTCGATGTCTTCATTGGTTTTTAGTGAAGTTGAGGCTGAAGTTGTGTGTGTAAAGACTTCTCTAAAGAGCTGCCAGTTGGTGTGTTGGTTATGTATGGAGCCATTACGTGTATTCTCGATGATAGTTGAACTGACTGTTACTATCACGGGGGAATGATCAGAGGAGAGATCAACCGAGGAATTGATTTGGACGTGTCTTGACGAGATATTTTTAGTTATGAGGAAATCAAGGAGATCGGGTATTTTGTTTGTGTCGGTGGGCCAGTGTGTGGGTTCGTATGTGGTAAGGTAGTTGAGCTTGTTGGTTATTATGCTGTTGAGGAGGTTTTTGCCTCTTACTGTAACCAGTCTGCTGCCCCATTGGGTGTGTTTGGCGTTGTAGTCTCCTCCAGCTATGAATCTATTGCCCAGGGTGTCCAGGATGTCGTCAAAGTCTTCTTTGGCGATGGAGTGTCTGGGAGGGCAGTATACAGCTGAAGTGGTGATTGTACCATGACAGTCTTCTATTGCTACGTTTGTTGCTTGGAGGTAGTCTTTCTGGAATGGTGGAAGTTCGTAGTGCTTAATGTTTGATTTGATTATGATTCCGGTGCCGCCGTGGGCCTTTCCGCTGGGGTGTTGGGTATGGTAGAACTTGTATCCGTTTATGTTCAGGTAGTTTTTATCGGTGAAATGGGTTTCGGATATGAGCATCACATCGATTTGCTGTTGTTTTAAGAATAGTTCTAGTTCAAATTTGTGCTGAGCTAGACCGTTGGCGTTCCGCAAAGCTATTCGCATTGGTTTTATTTTGCTTCTGTGCGTATGAATTTGTCCATGAAGAGTGTGAGTAGTGACAGCAAGTTGTTAATTTGCTCTGTTTGCTTCTCGATAAGTTTTTCGAGTCTGGTGAAGTTGTCTGTGTTTTGTGGGGTGGGAATTCTATTTTCTGTGTGTACACTGTGGGTTTTCGAGTTGTTTACGTTTCCTTGTGTCGCCTGCGCGTAGGATACTGATGGTGAGGTGAGTTTTTGGGGTCTAGGTTCTTGTATGGTTATGTCCTTGGGTCTCAGTTTTGGATACTTAATATTATGTAGTGTTTTATATGCTGAGCATCCTTTGTAGTTCGCAGGATGCTCTCCTTGACAGTGGATGCACTTAGCGGGGGTTTCGGGGGATTTAGTGTATTGGTCAGTGGGGTGATTACCTGCACATTTTACGCACCGGAAGTTATGGTTGCAGTATTTCTGCGTGTGGTCGTACCTTTGGCACCTTTTACATTGTACTATTTCTTTCTCTACAAGAGGTGGTTCGAACTTAACTATGGAGTTTATCAGCCGGTTGACGTTGTAGATTTCTTTGTTGTTCCCTTTTTGTTTTAAATCTATGAAGAATAGTAATAGTGGGTTTTTTGAGATTCTATGTTTAATGTTGCTTATGTTTGTTACCTCATGGCCAAGATTTTGAAGTTCGTACTTTAGTTCATCTAGGTCGACTGAGTGGTGGATGTTGCGTAGCACCACACGAAAAGGTCTTTCTTGTTTGAGCTGATATGTATGGAATTTAGCGTTTAACGTTTTTAGCAACTTAGTTAACTTTCTACAGGCGTCTGGGTGGGTCGGCAGAATTTTCACGTGGTTGTTGTTAATTTTTAACTTGTAGTCCTCTTTGCTGATGTCTTTTTCAATGGTCCTTATCATTGACTGTATGTCGATTACGTCGTCAATGAATATTGGTGGAGGAGGGGGAATTTTTTGAGTATGGAGATTATTTACCTTTTCGGTTGTATTCATGGAGTCTTCCGTAGACTCCAGTATTGAGAATCTATTGAAGGTGGTCACCTGGCTGGCTGGTGGTTTAGTTTGACTCTTATTCACATTTGTCTTGGTTGGTTCCAGCTTGCGTTTTTTCGAGTGATGGTCGTTTACCAGGATAGATGTGTTGCCCCCTTGCCACGGGGGAGGAAAAACGGCGGAGTTATAATTTAGCTCCGGAGAGCCTGTTTGGAATGATAGAGCCATCATCGAGCTAGTTAATTCAGTGTGGAAGAACTAGACGAGAGGCTGTTAACCCTTAGCTAGGTTTGTTGGATTTGCTTTCGACAGATGGGCGTCACGTGGAGTTTTGTGAACTTCACAGGGCACTGGACACACGTCTCGGCACTCAGCAGCAACTGGATGGTCACGTGCTGTTTTGTGGACTTCGCAGGACACTGGACACACGTTTACACGCCTCGGCACTCACCAGCAAACTGTTCACGGTAACGCTGTCGAGGAAAACTATGATGGGTGTGCCTAAGGGCACGAAATCATCGGATTCGTGGAAAAAAGCCTTCGTTCGGAAAGTGAGGGAAATTGGCGTTACTGTTAATTGGTCAATTTCCATGTTGGTGGTTAGGGAAGGGTGCTAGCCGCCCTTAAGAGAGAGTTCGAGAAGAGGAAGCGTCGTTCGTGAGAAAAATAGATTTCTCCTATTTTCTCGTAGTTGGAACGAGGACTGTTTGTCGGTTTGAAGGACTTTAGTTAAACAAATCTTAAGATTTATAGCGAATTTATATTTATTTATAGATATCCTCGGGCTAGCTGAACATGTACTGTGGAGACGCGTCGACATCTGGTAATCATCTTACTCAAAAAATAGAGTCTGCGTGTGGCGAGGCACGGGACAGAAATCGTTGAAATGCTTACCATCGTGCCCCGTCCCAAGTATTTCTTTTAAGGAGAGCTATAGAGTTACTTCATGCCTTTGTTAGACAAAACGTTCATCCCTTGACCGCGATTACGTTCGGCGACTGGTTGTCGCCTCGAGCCCGAGCTCACTATCATAAATCTCAAATAAGTACAGTCGGATCGAATGACAACAGTTTCTTAATTCGGCTATGGTGAAATCTAAATTACAGTACTGGGGGTATTCCCAAAGTTCCGAAGGGAAGGTTCCGGTGTTCTTTCATCTCCGACATATATATATATAATTCTATATTATGCCTACTGATTGATATGAATTTCTTTCGGTCTCGAATGCGTTAAAACGGAGCGCAAAGAAGTCGAAATTACTTATTGTAATTGGTAAAACATCGTGAAAGGCAGACAGATACAAGAAAGAAGTTAAACTATAAATTATATTTGCGACATTGTTATGTTTTTGCTTTCTTTAAGCCTTTCATCGAGACAGCCGATCTATAAATATTAATCGACCAATTTCTCTAAGCTTGTAACTTCAAATTAATGTTTATATATATAAAGAGTTACGTATTAATCTATCTAAATATTTAAAAAGATGTTTAATGTTATAAATGATGGATATTAAAGATGTTCAAAAGAATGTAGTCTTCGCGTGTTCTTTATCATATCCCTGATCAAAGACATTCCAATATTATTACAATATCCAATTACATATTGATACACAAGATATACAGATTATTATTTATAACATTTTGGTTTTCTTAATTGAGTTATTCATTTAGTACAAATGATAAGTAATTAGTAATAATTCATAAAAAAACGGTATTGTAGTAGAAATATTATAAGAAAACATATTCTGTTTCAGTGTAGAGTTACTCCTTTTTATAGACAGTGTCGTACAAATCCGTACGTCTTTGAGAAAATGTAAAAACATACGAAGTAATAAGTAATGCTTGCTAATAAATTCAGCAAATACAGAGGGAGCTGGCAAAATCGATGAACCAACGAGACTAAAAGTTAATTACATCATGGATTTCTCGCTTTTAATGTTAAGCTGGAAATTACCGATATCGGTGACCACCATATTTTCCTGAGTTTCCAAATCATAAAGGATTTTCCCCCAGGGATTTGTCAACTGTGTATGTCCCCATGCGACATAACTTGCTGAAGGAACACGAGCCGGTGATATACAGGCGACGTATAATTGATTGTCATTCGCTCTGGAACAGTTCGCTGTTGAGTGTCGAAGCGTGCAGACGTGTCTCTAGTGCCCAGTGAAGTTCGAAAGTAACACGTGTCACCCAACCGTCGAAAGTGAACACAGCGTGCTCTTACCCTCCCAAGTGTTTCCTATCCGCCAGGCAGAAGAAAAGCCTACGCACCTAACCCCAACCCGAACCTTGCCTCATAGCCTCACGACTAGTTATTCATATTGAAATAGCTAGCTCAATGATGGCCCAGCAAACACGACCAGGCTCGCCTGTGCAAACTCACAACTACCCCGCGCTACTCCCCCCCCCCCCCCGTGGCAGAAGTGCAGCAGATCCCACCGTGCCAACGACGCCAATAAGGCGAAAAAACGCAAAATTGAACCAAACTCGAACGAACAGCCAACAACACAAATTAACACTCATAATAGGTTCGCAATATTGGAATCCTCAAACGACGCCATGGAAATCGCAGGCCCGCCAACAAACCACCACGCACGGAGAAGCCCCCCTCCCCCACCAATATTTGTTAATGATGTCATTGACACCCAGACTATGATCAAGTCCTTAGAGAGAGATATCTCCAAGGAGGACTACAACCTGAAGATAACCAACAATCGAGTCAAAATCCTGCCGACGAACCCAGAAGCCTACAGGAGGCTTACCAAGATACTTAGGGCCCTGAACGCCAATTTCCACACCTATCAACTCAAAGAAGAAAGACCTTTCCGGGTGGTGCTACGAAACATCCACCACTCTGCAGACATCGACGAGCTAAAAATAGAACTATCGAAACTCGGCCACGAAGTCATCAATGTCAGCAACATAAGGCATAAAGTCTCGAAAAACCCGTTATCCCTATTTTTTATCGGTTTAAAACAGAAACCCAACAATAAGGAATCTACATCAGTCGCCTAATGAACGCTATAGTAAAATTCGAACCACCGCAAATCAAAAAGGAGATAGTGCAATGCAAAAGGTGCCAAAGATACGGGCACACGCAGAAATACTGCAACCATACCTTCCGCTGCGTCAAATGTGCAGGTACACACCCCACCGACCAGTGCAGTAAATCACCGGAAACCCCAGCGAAGTGCATCCACTGTCAAGGTGACCATCCTGCCAACTACAAAGGCTGCTCAGCCTACAAAACACTGTACTCAAACAAGTACCCCAAACTTAGAACAAAAGAGGTAACCTACCAAACACCCAGCGCACCGAAATTCATCTTTACCCCAATCCCCCCAACCAATCAAACACCCAGCCCTACCAAATTCACCACTCCCTCAACCTCCTATGCCCAAGCGGTACAAGGCACTCAAAATATACCAAATAGCCATAGGGATCCTCCTCAAAATAGTGCCCCCAACTCACCTGATACAGACAACGTCTCTAGGCTTGAAAAGCTAATAGAGAAACAATCAGAGCAAATAAACAATTTGCTATCGCTACTAACACTCATTATGGATAAATTAATACGCCCCGGCGCAAAATAAAACCAAGACGCATAGCTCTGTGGAATGCCAACGGTCTAGCGCAACGCAAACTTGAACTAGAACTCTTCCTAAAACACCAGCAAATCGACATAATGCTCATATCTGAAACCCACTTCACCGACAAAAACTACCTGAACATAAACGGATACAAGTTCTACCATACCCAACACACTAGCGGAAAGGCCCACGGCGGCACCGGAATCATAATCAAATCAAACATTAAGCACTACGAACTTCCACCATTCCAGAAAGACTACCTCCAAGCATGGTCTTGAAGACTGTCATGGTACAATCACCACTTCAGCAGTATACTGCCCTCCCAGACACTCCATCGCCAAAGAAGACTTTGACGACTTCCTGGACACCCTGGGCAATAGATTCATAGCTGGAGGAGACTACAACGCCAAACACACCCAATGGGGCAGCAGACTGGTTACAGTAAGAGGCAAAAACCTCCTCAACAGCATAATAACCAACAAGCTCAACTACCTTACCACATACGAACCCACAAACTGGCCCACCGACACAAACAAAATACCCGATCTCCTTGATTTCCTCATAACTAAAAATATCTCGTCAAGACACGTCCAAATCAATTCCTCGGTTGATCTCTCCTCTGATCATTCCCCCGTGATAGTAACAGTCAGTTCAACTATCATCGAGAATACACGTAATGGCTCCATACATAACCAACACACCAACTGGCAGCTCTTTAGAGAAGTCTTTACACACACAACTTCAGCCTCAACTTCACTAAAAACCAATGAAGACATCGAAGCAGCCACGGAATACCTAAACACGAGCATAACAAACGCTATCCGCTTCTCCACACCGGCAAAAACGCCCATCAGCAACCACGAATACCCCCAGTACATATTTAAAAAAATAGCAGAAAAACGTAGACTAAGAAGCATATGGCAGACCCATAGAACACCGGAGGACAAACGCAAACTAAACAACGCAACTAGCAAAATATCCAAAACTATAAAAAACTACAATAATGACCGTTTTCACAAATATCTCGTCAGCTTGTCCCCCACAGCCGACTCCAACTACTCACTATGGAAAGCCTCCAGGAAACTCACGCGCCTCCCACAAATAATACCTCCAATCCGCCGTCCGCAGGGTGGATGGGCGCGTAGCCCTATAGAAAAAGCCAACCTATTTGCCAAACACTTGACTGAAGTATTCCAACCCCATTCCTCCATAGCTGCAGCGGACGTTACCGAATATCTGCACACTCCCTTCCAAATGTCCCCTCCTATTGAACCCTTCACTTCTTCAGAGATCATACAAGCAATCAATCGCCTAAACCCCAAGAAAGCAGCAGGTTACGACCTAATAGGCAATAAAGCAATCAAGGAACTTCCCATAAAAGGGATTGCACTCATCGCATCAATCTTTAACGCTATCCTCCGCATTGAACACTTTCCTCAGGCGTGGAAAATCTCACTGATCACCCTCATCCCTAAACTCGGTAAACCAATATATGAAACCAGCTCCTATCGCCCAATCAGTCTTTTACCTACCTTGTCTAAATTATTCGAGAGGATGCTCACGAATCGTCTCCTTCCACTCCTAGAAGAATTGAAAACACTCCCAGATCACCAATTCGGCTTCCGAAAACAACACTCAACAGTAGAGCAAATCCAGCGCATAACCCACATGATCAGCCAAATCCTTGAATAGAAAAAATACTGCTCAGCGGTATTCCTAGACATCCAACAGGCATTCGACAAAGTATGGCATCAAGGGCTACTCTACAAGCTCAAAAAGATCCTACCCCATCCATACTACTCCATCTTAAAATCCTACCTAACCAACAGACAATTCATAGTTAAATGTCTAGGCGCCACTTCCGCAACATTCCCAATAGAATCCGGCATACCCCAAGGTAGTGTCCTCGGACCCCTACTGTTCTCCATCTACACTGCCGACTTACCTATATCAAACGAGGTAACAATAGCAACATTTGCCGACGACACAGCACTATTAGCTACCCACGCAGACCCGGAAATTGCCTCATCCACTCTCCAGCGAAGTCTCGACTCCATGGAAAAGTGGTTCCAAAAATGGGGTTTTAAAATAAACGAAAAAAAATCCTCCCATGTAACCTTCACGCTCCGAAAACAAACCTTCCCCCAGGTCACCATTAACAACACAATAATCCCAAGCAAGGACTCCGTTAGATACCTGGGCATGACCCTGGACAGGAGGCTAACTTGGAAAAAACATATCTCGGAAAAAACAAAGCAACTAAAGGAAAAACTAAGAAAATTCTATTGGCTCACGGGCCGACGCTCCAAACTAAACATACAGAACAAAATAACCCTCTACAAGGCCGTAATAAAACCTGTCTGGACCTACGGAATCCAACTATGGGGAACAGCAAGTAACTCCAACATTGAAATACTCCAACGCTTCCAATCGAAAACGCTAAGATCCCTATCAAATGCACCCTGGTATGTTACCAACGAAACAATCCACCGTGACCTCAAGATACCTACAGTCAAAGATGAAATACACAAGTCCAGAAGCAGATATAACACAAGAGTCAACAACCACCACAACCCACTAGTCACCCAACTACTGGACACGACGGACCAGATCCGCAGACTAAAAAGAAAATACCCTCTAGTTTAAATCCTTAGTTTCTACTAGAACCAACAATATAAAACTATTATGGTCCATGTCATTGTATCACGCCAAATTAAATTAATTACTGAAAATTCTCAACGAGAACTGATTGTAAATATTCTAATAAAAAAAAAAATCTCAAAAAAATTCGATGAAAATTCTCATGAAACATCAATTGAAGCAATTAAACGCAACAGAGAATGGGTATAATCATATAATTCCTCCCCATTTCAAAATTCATTCATATACATCGATTTTTGTTTTCATATTTGTTTTATATGTGAAGAATACGTATTTATTGGCATAAAAGTATTTCTGTTTCAATTCCTGATCATTTTAGATCGAAACTTCCAAATATCGTTGATTAAAAATTTTTTAATTTTTAAAATGAAAGGCACTAATTATAGGACAAAAAGTTGTTTCAATTATTTGAACATTCTGCTTCCTTCCTACAATAACATATTTTATTTTAAATTAAAACAAGAATCAATACTATTGTGTATAAGTTTAATGGAGTGACACAGGTGATTTGTAACTAACACTGTAGCTAACATAGTTTCTGCAATATACCCTTTAATCGAGTAGAAACAAGGGGATTTTAGAAATTTCTATTAACCGACAGTATTGTCAACAAGTTTTAACAATGACTGAAGGTTGCAAAATTAAATATAAAATGATTTATTAATAGCATATGCAGTGTTAAATTTGTAAATAAGCAGTTTATCTTTTAAGGATAACAAAGACACCAGAAAATAAAGATAATATTCTAATTATATTGCAAACTAACGAATAATGTAAAGAATTTATTTTTGTTATCTATATCACAGATTTTAGGTAAAATATTAATTTACTTATTACTAGGAGATTGAATTTGAAATATAATTATAATTTATAAGGGACACCTTTAAACTAGCAGATATTTGGTAGCAGTTCTCTAGCCTTTGTACAATATAACACAGTTCAGTTTAATTGAGTTTAATACCTTTGACCAGCCAGTTTCCAATTTCATTTATGACATAATCTCCTGACAATTTCATACCCTTCTAAAGAAACACGACTTTCTATTATTGTTTCACAATCGCGGAATATGATCAGTGTTTCAATTAAGCTCCACTGTTTTAATTTCCCGTCTACGCACGATGTGGGTACACCGTTTTTTTGTTGTTTTTAGATACAAGTGACGAGAAATTATGAAATGATATTTTAAATTTAAACTGATTTCATTCATTGATTTATTGTAGCGACAATGGTAACTTGTTTAAATAAAGAATTTATAAATAAAATATTTAAGGTCTAAAATAATAAATAAACACATGTGAAAACATTAAAGCTGTTATCCTTATTCATGGTCTTGTTGGAACGTGTTTAACGAGCGTAACGTAGGCGTGAAAACGAAAACGTTGAGACTCTTGTGGCGTAAAAAGACTGAATTCCTCATAAAAATACAAGAAACGAATACAAGAAACGTGCACATAGTTTATTCTCGACCTTGGATACATAAAACCAAAAAAAAAAAAGAAAAGAAAAAGAAAAAGGAACAAAAATTTTTATTGGTTATTTACCGAAACTCATTGTATCATTTTTATTACTCTATATAAAACGTAGAATCATATACTGACGAATGTTATTTCGAATTTCTAACTTCAGAACGATAATTACATATTTGAAATTACCAATAAGTGGTAGTAGCATTAAAAATATTGAATATTCAACGAGATGAAATATAGGTAAGGTAGTTAAAAGAAAAAAGATTGAAACGTTCGATGTAAAACGATGAAATTAAATGATTGGATTTGAAAACTTGATTCGGTTTAATAATTCGATGAAAAAAGTATTCATCCTATGAAAAAAGAATTCATGTTCCTGTCGATATATCAACGACGTGCGCCGTTACTTCCCACTGCTCTGCAATTCAAATGCAATACTCGAATATACATGGCGAAAGAAATGGAAATTGAGCAATTTAAGGGAACGAATTACTCTCGCGTCCACGTAACTTCAAAATGTATCACGTGTCGGTGTTTGCGAAACGAAATTCGTCGTTGTCCAACTAACACGCTTGCAGATGCTACGTTCACTTTGTTGCATATAGGGCTTAAATATATGAACAAATAGAACAGCGCAACTGTCACTAGCGTAATTTTTAAAGTGAATTAATGCATAATCTCGTCATCTACGTTTGACCATGATTATGGCAGTGATCATTGTTATATACGAATCTTCGTGCAATATATGTGAAAATTCGTGGTTGTCCAATTAACACGCTTGCTGATGCTACGTTCACTTTGTTGCATATAGGGCTTAAATATATGAACAAATAGTACTGCGCAAGTGTCACTAGCGTAATCTGAACGTGTTAAAGTGAATCAATACATAACTTCGTCATCTATGTTTGACCATGACTACGGCAGTGGTCATTGATATATGTGAAGCTTCGTGGAGTAGATGTGAAAATTCGTCGTTGTCCAGTTAACACGCTTGCAGATGCTCCGTTCACTTTGTTCCATATAAGGCTCAAATATGTGAACAAATTGAATGGAGCAACTGTCATTAGCGTAATTTTAACGCGTTAAAATAAATTAATGTATAATTTCGTCATTTACGTTTGATCTACGTTTTTTCATCTACGTCATCTACGGCACCTACGCGAATCTTATCGATTACGTCTTTGGCAGTGTTCGTTGCTATAAATGAAACTTAATAGTTGTTGAAACCGCTCGAAAGTCGTGTTCCTAAATCATTCCCTCGTCTCGTATCGTGTTTATCAAATGGAAAAGGAGATTGTGTTTTAATGAAATCGCTTGTTACTATCAATCTTGCTGTGTCACTCGCATAGGAGAAGAAAGTGAGGAAGGAGAAAAAAATTAAGGTAAGGTCATCAATGAGCAAAATGTTTAATGTACATTAAAATTGAGTCCGCTGCAACCCTCGTGACTTTTAAAATTCCATACGTATATTGTTATACGTAACATTGCCATATTAAATATATTCGATCAAATATTCAATCTCGTTCCCTGAAAGCTGTTCCTGGATATCTGGTTGGATACTTTACGCACGGAAATAGAGAGTGTTAACAGTAACAAACCCTCTATGTAGTGTTTTTGCTTTGCTCTTTTGAACAGGTAGATGACATTTTGCTTCGAAAAACGGATATATATACCACGGATATGCACATACAGAGTATGTGTATCGATATACACATTGATATACACCTTTGTACAAAGTGTCAAAAAAGTATTTATCGCGGTATTTTTTTCAAGCCATTCTACACCTTCGATTTGATGAAAATTGGTTAAATAAGTGTAGCGCAAAATTGATCTTGACCACAATTTTCAGTGTCAAATTGTTTTTCTATTGCATCATATAGTGCTCATTAGAAAGGAAAGTTCCGTTGTTTTAGAAAAAATGTTTGAAATTTCATTAATACTTAGACTGATTTTATTCATATTTTAAGGTCAAATATGGAATACAATAACATCAATACTAATATCTACTTTTTTGTGCGAATTACTTTACATTTCAATCTTCCTTGATACGCCGTGACAAGCAAAAGTGTAAACACAGCCCGTTGATTTTATGTAGAAAGCGAATGTCGAAGGTATAATGAGAAAATAGCATTATTTGACCATTCCACAAAATAATTTACCTAAATAGTAGTTAATTCTATTGGATATAATAAACGTGAAGTAGTACTAGTGGACGAAATACCTATGTTGAAACCTTGATTCGACGAGTATAATTAATGTGCAAAACTGTAAACATGGTTTGAGATGTCCATTTTTGTAAAATGTTTTGTACATTATTAATGCTAATGAAAATTAACTATTACATTTCGTTAATAATAACTTGTAGTTACTGTTACCTAATCTTTACCGATCACTTGAAAAATTAGTCTTTTACATTTATGTGTTTACTTTTTTCGCTCGTCGCAGTACATGTTTAAGTCAGATATGAAATATTTGGCGTATTCCAGCGGCTTTGATTAAATCTAAGATGTTGGACCATTGTCAAAATGAAATTACTTAGCATCATATATAGCCTGGCAAGGCTCGAACGTTTTATCTTCCTGTAGATTTTCTTTGCTTTTAGACTTTCCTTCCATTTCTCTGAATTGGTATCTTCTGTACACTATTTATAAAGGAAGAATAAATTACATGTTACATCCAAGTTACCAATCCAAATAATTTTAAGTAAGAAAAGAGATCTAATGCAGCAGTTTCAACTTAAATATAGATCCGACGATTATTTACGAACAAATAGTATAAATCTTTTAGCAATATGAAATTCGCAATATTTATTCAAATATTTATATTTATAGTACGCCATTAGCAAAGAAGACATGTTTGCGTGCGTTATCGATTTTACGCTTTTGCCACGCAAACATGGAAATTGCGATTCGAAATTGAATTTGCACTGGAAACGGTTGACGTTACGACATCAATAACATATTTCAAAAACACTGACGATATCATACGGAATCAGAGAGATTCTATGAGAAGTTAAACGCATAATCATCCTATTGTAAATAATAGGAACAGAAAGTACACAAGGAATAATACAGAATCATCCTATCATCCTATCCTATTATACAGGATTGCTTTGATTCGAGCTCAAACATAGGGAAATCTGAAAGAATTTTTCGCAGAATTTCCTTCCCCTTTGAATTAGCTTTTATACAGAACGACTTTAACCTTTTCAAGGAAATACCTATAGAGTGTGACGATCTATGATTTTAAATAGAGAGGTGTATCTGAAAAGAGGTGGATGTAAAACGTTGCATATAAAACGTAGATCAAATCTTTATTCAAGGTGTGGCGGCACTCGACAAGCCGAAAAATCAGCAGTACCCCGGCAGCGACATCTACAGCCCCCAGTGACAATTACAGCGGAACAGGCCTACTAACTACTACAAGTATAACTCACAACACGGCCACCTCAAACGATTTTTCTCTTCGCAGAGAATCAGGATTTCAAGATCGATCGAATATGTATGCACTTGATTTACACGTGAAGTTGTCATTAAAAATATTGTTGCGTTTAAAAAGATAAATATTCATTTAAATTTAATGAAATTGTTAGTCCAATTGTTTTAAGCTTAAAGATATGTAGGTGTCACATTTATATATTGAAAACCTGGGAGCGGCATTAATTAACAAACCTAGTCACGCGCACACGTACTTTAAAACCATGCTTGAAAATCGATATTCCCTGAAACAATGCATCGTTCTGCGCTTCCAATTTATTTTCGCACGAAGAATCAGTCCATTCATCGTTGCCGTCACCATCGTTACTGTAATCTATATTACTCGAATAAATTCTATATCTTGATTGGAAAATCGCATATTTTAACGAACTTTCTGTGTTTTTTTTTTTCTATGATTTTAATTGGCAATTTCCGAAATTGAACTATAGCTTGAGAATAATCCGATAATATTTGAGGGTATATATACATACATCATGTTTTTGATGGCTTTTGTAGTAAAATAATTGTAGAAAAAGCAAACTTTTTAAGAAAAAATTACCATATTCGAGTAATAAATTATAGAAAATTACCAATGTAATTTAAAACTTCAAAAGAAGAATCTATTACATGTAATAAAGAGAAGGACTTGTTCACGAACGGTAATTCAACAAATACATGCGTTGCAGAAACATAGTTTTGCAAGGGAGAAGAATCTCTCTAGGAACTCGACGATGTCACGTCAAGAGAAAATTCAATAAAGTGATTACTAACCGTATTACCAGCGGCAATTGTGTGTCGGCAATTCGTAAATAAGTTAGTCGTCTATTTGGAGAAACGTCGCTGGCAATATCGTCACATTTTAATTACGTCAGCGCTATCAATTGGTCTTGGAAGAAAATTTACCATTATGTACTTTTGCCCACGGCGTCGTTCCAACAAATGAATCCGAGTTTTGAATCGCTTACTCTTATATCACGAATTTGTAACGGTGTTTCTTCAAACTTTAAACGATTGTAATGAATGCCTTTGCGTACAAAGACTGATACCAGGTTTGACTAGAAGCTTCAGCTAATTAGTGCCCCAGTTAATTTGGATGTTCACTACCACGCCACTTATGAAGTGGCTTCGTGTCCGAGCGGATTTCCTCCACGTAAAAAAAAAAGAAAAAGAAAAAGGAAAAAAAAGAAAAAGAGATAGGAAAAAGAGAAAAAGAAAAAGGAAAAAAAGAAAAAGAGAAAGGAAAAAAGAAAAAGAAAAAGAAAAAGAAAAAAAAAGTTAATTTGGATGTTCACTACCACGCCACTTAAGAAGTGGCTTCGTGTTCGAGCGGATTTCCCCCACGTAAAAAAAACAAGAAAAAGAAAAAGAAAAAAAAAGAAAAAGAGAAAGGAAAAAAAGAAAAAGAAAAAGAAAAAAAACTGTTAATTTGGATGTCCACTACCACGCCACTTAAGAAGTGGCTTCGTGTCCCAGCGAGTTTTCCCCACGTAAAAAAAAAAAAAAGAAAAAGAAAAAGAGAAAGGGAAAAGAGAAAAAGAAAATGGAAAAAAATAGAAAAAGAGAAAGGAAAAAAAAGAAAAAGAAAAAAACAGTTAATTTGGATGTTCACTACTACGCCACTTAAGAAGTGGCTTCGTGTCCGAGCGAATTTTCCCCACGTAAAAAAAAAGAAAAAGAAAAAGGAAAAAAAAGAAAAAGAAAAAGGGAAAAAAAGAAAAAGAGAAAGCAAAAAAAAGAAAAAGAAAAAGGGAAAAAAAGAAAAAGAAAAAAAAAGTTAATAAATAATAAATACATTTGTTAAACTGAGCAGGTTTTATTTGAACTTGCCTATAATTATTCGCCTACAATTATTTTTATCGACGAGATTGACTGGATAGGCACAAATAAAGGAGTAAACTGTACATTGTCTGAACCTGCAAAGAGATTCAGATCAGAACTTCTTTCTAGATTGGATGGATTAGTATCTAACGAAAATTCTAATGTAGTTCTTTTGGCTGCAACTAATTGCCCTTGCTATGTATATCACGCTATTTCAATGTTTTCTAAGTAGAAAATATCTTAATATCATAATTATTCATTATCTTAATCTTAATTATTGTGTTGTTCGGAATATTCCTTCGTTATTATTAATATAACAGAACAATAATATTTATTGTAAATATATTATTAGGGACATTGATGCAGCTTTACGCAGATGCCTCGAAAAGAAAATATACGTATCATTACCAAATGAAGTTACTCGACTCGATATGTTCAAATAATACCTTAGCAACCAGTTATTAGAGAATATGGATATTGTAAACCACATAATAAAATCTACTGAAAAATATTCTTGCGCGGATATAAAATTGCTTTGTAAGCAAGCATGGCTGCTAGAAATAAGTCCAATGTGGGAAAAACTTGAAAAAAAAGAAACATCTGTTACGACTTTGAAATATGAATTAAAGAATTATGAAATAATAGCAAAATTGTTAAAAAACAATGTCACCTACAGTTACGGATGTGGATAGATATGAAGCGTGGAATAAATATGTATGCCATAAGAACATATTTTAAAAAATATAAATGGTTATCATAATATATATCATTAATATAATTATCGTTCGAAAAATTGTTCGTGTGCGTGCATGTATGTGTGCGCACGCGTTATAAACAAGTTTGAAATGTTCGTTCTACATATATGTATACGTGGTATACATCTTCCCTTATAATATATAATATGTGTAATCTGAGTGGTAATATCTCCACGTATTACATATGTGTTAGTGTATTTTATCGATAATCTGTCTTTTATTTCCTCTTATCTTATTAACGCATGTATGGGCGCGTATATGCGCCGGGCGAAAGCTATGGTTATATATGGGATTGTTAACAAATAAAAATTAATCTAGGTGTTATTAAAGAAATTTGTTTCACCTTCTAAACTTTTTGATGATTGGTTTACTTTGAATATTTTGCATATTTTTGCATATCATGAGCATTTTGTACATTTCTATACATTCAAACTTTCTATGAATATAAAATGATCCGCACTACTATCTACTTCATAGTATACTCTATACGTTTAAAATGCTCCATTAGAAGCTTAAATCTATCAAAATACAGCTCCTAGGGAAATGTGAATTTTCACATGAACACATAATATCGATTTTCTCATTGAAACGTATAGGCAGGTATATACTAGCATAAGCCACCTTCGGCATTTGGCCGTATGATGCAGCACTAGCTCTGTAACATAGAAAACCATAGGCGTCAGTTCTTCTTATTTCCTCTTTGATATATGTTTACTTTAATGTCACTTATTCAGACGCTTGATACATTGTCGGAATGAAATTTTAGTAATGTGCAAGTAATTTTGAGTAGATTAATAAAGTATAATAAGATATCAGATTCATGTACGTAGATTCAAGTGACATCAATCTTTATGTCTAGTATATACATGTGTATTGATCTATAAGTCAGTGTTAAAATAACAAATAAATGGCAGAAGAAGGAAAGAAGATTTCCTTCGGTTTTGCGAAATCTATTAAGAAACCTGTGTTAAAAAATGCTATTCCACAAGAAAAAAAGAAAGTTGATTACATTGAATGCCTTGATGAGAAAGGTATTAAAGTAATAGGGTGAGTTCAAAAAGTAAAATTTATAATCAAGAAACATATAACCTCAACCTAACCTATAAAAATCACCAATAGCGGAATATATATATTTGAAAACAATTTTTTTATTTCAATGAGGAAGAAAAAAAAGATGAACCTCTAATTATTCCATTACTAGGTTCAAAAACCTGGCATGATAGAATTCTTAATAAAATAGATGCAGACATTTTCCTTCCGAAGGCAGATAAGGAAAAGGTAGGAGACGCTAGTGTTAACGAGGCAAAATCAAAGCTATCTAATGGAAAAACATCGCCAATAATATCAATAAAGAAAGAGCCAGTTGAAGATAGTGAAAATAAAGTTGTTACTTTAGAAGAGCAAGCGACTAAAGAAATCATTGGGGAACTTAAGTCAAAGAATAAATATGAAACTAAAACAAATGATTTAACTTTACCTTTAGTAGAAGATGAATCATTAAGAGGCAAAGAACAGGTACGTTATCAACATATTGATGTGCAATGCACAGATGTATTACATTTGCATATTATAAATATCGTTTTGTATTTTTCAGTCTACGTTAGAAGATTATGAAAAAATTCCTATTGATGCTTTTGGTGTAGCAATGTTAAGGGGAATGGGATGGCAACCAGGAAAGGGAATTGGTTGAAATGAAAAGTATGAATTTTACTCTGGATTAAATTAATTATATGTATTTAATACATCACTTATTGGAAAGTAAACAGAGAACATCATTTTTTATTTCACAATCGTTTATTCTAACTATTACAGATTAGTAGCAGCTGTCATACCAGAATTACGACCAAAAGGTATGGGTCTTGGAGCAGACAAAGTAGCATTGCAGAAGAAAAATACAGATTTCAAAAAAGAAGAGGAAGAAGTTAAAATCGAGAAAGGAACATTTGTGAAAATTATAGCTGGAGAACAAAGTAATAATTATGGTCAAATAGAAGGATTCGATGATGATGCAGGAAGGCTCATAATAAAACTAGCTCTTGGTGGAAATATAATATCTGTAAATGAATTTATGGTACAGCCAGTGACTAAATCAGAATATTCTAAGAACTCAAAAGTTCAAAGTTAATATGAAGTGTTAGTTTTTCATTAAGGGACATTTAAGAAAATAAATTTGAATTGACATATACATATAAAGACATAATCGGACATGTAGAAAAACTAATTCAAGAGTACCTGTAAGTGTGTTGTTGCATGCAATTTTTTAAAGGTCCCTTCTAATTTTATATAAAATATGATAAATGTAGATCCGTCCGTCGTGTCCAGTAGTTGGGTGACTAGTGGGTTGTGGTGGTTGTTGACTCTTGTGTTATATCTGCTTCTGGACTTGTGTATTTCATCTTTGACTGTAGGTATCTTGATGTCACGGTGGATTGTTTCGTTGGTAACATACCAGGGTGCATTTGATAGGGATCTTAGCGTTTTCGATTGGAAGCGTTGGAGTATTTCAATGTTGGAATTACTTGCTGTTCCCCATAGTTGGATTCCATAGGTCCAGACAGGTTTTATTACGGCCTTGTAGAGGATTATTTTGTTCTGTATGTTTAGTTTGGAGCGTCGGCCCGTGAACCAATAGAATTTTCTTAATTTTTCCTTTAGTTGCTTTGTTTTTTCTGAGATATGTTTTTTCCAAGTTAGCCTCCTGTCCAGGGTCATGCCCATGTATCTTACGGAGTCCTTGCTTGGGATTATTGTGTTGTTAATGGTGACCTGGGGGCAGGTTTGTTTTCGGAGCGTGAAGGTTACATGAGAGGATTTTTTTTCGTTTATTTTGAAACCCCATTTTTGGAACCACTTTTCCATGGTGTCGATACTTCGCTGGAGAGTGGATGAGGCAATTGCCGGGTCTGCGTGGGTAGCTAATAGTGCTATGTCGTCGGCAAATGTTGCTATTGTTACCTCGTTTGCTATAGGTAAGTCGGCAGTGTAGATGGAAAACAGTAGGGGTCCGAGGACACTACCTTGGGGTATGCCGGATTCTATTGGGAATGTTGCGGAAGTGGCGCCTAGACATTTAACTATGAATTGTCTGTTGGTTAGGTAGGATTTTAAGATGGAGTAGTATGGATGAGGTAGGATCTTTTTGAGCTTGTAGAGTAGCCCTTTATGCCATACTTTGTCGAATGCCTGTTGGATGTCTAGGAATACCGCTGAGCAGTATTTTTTCTTTTCAAGGGTTTGGCTGATCATGTGGGTTATGCGGTGGATTTGCTCTACTGTTGAGTGTTGTTTTCGGAAGCCGAATTGGTGGTCTGGGAGTGTTTTCAATTCTTCTAGGAGTGGAAGGAGACGATTCGTGAGCATCCTCTCGAATAGTTTAGACAGGGTAGGTAAAAGACTGATTGGGCGATAGAAGCTGGTTTCATATATTGGTTTACCGGGATTAGGGATGAGGGTGATCAGTGGGATTTTCCAAGCCTAGGGAAAGTGTTGAAGGCGGAGGATAGCGTTAAAGATTGATGCGATGAGTGCAATCCCTTTTATCGGAAGTTCCTTGATTGCTTTATTTCCTATTAGGTCGTGACCTGCTGCTTTCTTGGGGTTTAGGCGACTGATTGCTTCTATGATCTCTGAAGAAGTGAAGGGTTCAATAGGAGGGGACATTTGGAAGGGAGTGTGCAGATATTCGGTAACGTCCGCTGCAGCTATGGAGGAATGGAGTTGGAATACTTCAGTCAAGTGTTTGGCAAATAGGTTGGCTTTTTCTATAGGGCTACGCGCCCATCCACCCTGCGGACGGCGGATTGGAGGTATTATTTGTGGGAGGCGCGTGAGTTTCCTGGAGGCCTTCCATAGTGAGTAGTTGGAGTCGGCTGTGGGGGACAAGCTGGCGAGATATTTGTGAAAACGGTCATTATTGTAGTTTTTTATAGTTTAGGATAGTTTTCTAGTTGCGTTGTTTAGTTTGCGTTTGTCCTCCGGTGTTCTATGGGTCTGCCATATGCTTCTTAGTCTACGTTTTTGTGTGAAACATTGTGTCAAACATGTGAAAACATTAAAGCTGTTATCCTTATTCATGGTCTTGTTGGAACGTGTTTAACGAGCGTAACGTAGGCGTGAAAACGAAAACGTTGAGACTCTTGTGGCGTAAAAAGACTGAATTCCTCATAAAAATACAAGAAACGAATACAAGAAACGTGCACATAGTTTATTCTCGACCTTGGATACATAAAACCAAAAAAAAAAAAGAAAAGAAAAAGAAAAAGGAACAAAAATTTTTATTGGTTATTTACCGAAACTCATTGTATCATTTTTATTACTCTATATAAAACGTAGAATCATATACTGACGAATGTTATTTCGAATTTCTAACTTCAGAACGATAATTACATATTTGAAATTACCAATAAGTGGTAGTAGCATTAAAAATATTGAATATTCAACGAGATGAAATATAGGTAAGGTAGTTAAAAGAAAAAAGATTGAAACGTTCGATGTAAAACGATGAAATTAAATGATTGGATTTGAAAACTTGATTCGGTTTAATAATTCGATGAAAAAAGTATTCATCCTATGAAAAAAGAATTCATGTTCCTGTCGATATATCAACGACGTGCGCCGTTACTTCCCACTGCTCTGCAATTCAAATGCAATACTCGAATATACATGGCGAAAGAAATGGAAATTGAGCAATTTAAGGGAACGAATTACTCTCGCGTCCACGTAACTTCAAAATGTATCACGTGTCGGTGTTTGCGAAACGAAATTCGTCGTTGTCCAACTAACACGCTTGCAGATGCTACGTTCACTTTGTTGCATATAGGGCTTAAATATATGAACAAATAGAACGACGCAACTGTCACTAGCGTAATTTTTAAAGTGAATTAATGCATAATCTCGTCATCTACGTTTGACCATGATTATGGCAGTGATCATTGTTATATACGAATCTTCGTGCAATATATGTGAAAATTCGTGGTTGTCCAATTAACACGCTTGCTGATGCTACGTTCACTTTGTTGCATATAGGGCTTAAATATATGAACAAATAGTACTGCGCAAGTGTCACTAGCGTAATCTGAAAGTGTTAAAGTGAATCAATACATAACTTCGTCATCTATGTTTGACCATGACTACGGTAGTGGTCATTGATATATGTGAAGCTTCGTGGAGTAGATGTGAAAATTCGTCGTTGTCCAGTTAACACGCTTGCAGATGCTCCGTTCACTTTGTTCCATATAAGGCTCAAATATGTGAACAAATTGAATGGAGCAACTGTCATTAGCGTAATTTTAACGCGTTAAAATAAATTAATGTATAATTTCGTCATTTACGTTTGATCTACGTTTTTTCATCTACGTCATCTACGGCACCTACGCGAATCTTATCGATTACGTCTTTGGCAGTGTTCGTTGCTATAAATGAAACTTAATAGTTGTTGAAACCGCTCGAAAGTCGTGTTCCTAAATCATTCCCTCGTCTCGTATCGTGTTTATCAAATGGAAAAGGAGATTGTGTTTTAATGAAATCGCTTGTTACTATCAATCTTGCTGTGTCACTCGCATAGGAGAAGAAAGTGAGGAAGGAGAAAAAAATTAAGGTAAGGTCATCAATGAGCAAAATGTTTAATGTACATTAAAATTGAGTCCGCTGCAACCCTCGTGACTTTTAAAATTCCATACGTATATTGTTATACGTAACATTGCCATATTAAATATATTCGATCAAATATTCAATCTCGTTCCCTGAAAGCTGTTCCTGGATATCTGGTTGGATACTTTACGCACGGAAATAGAGAGTGTTAACAGTAACAAACCCTCTATGTAGTGTTTTTGCTTTGCTCTTTTGAACAGGTAGATGACATTTTGCTTCGAAAAACGGATATATATACCACGGATATGCACATACAGAGTATGTGTATCGATATACACATTGATATACACCTTTGTACAAAGTGTCAAAAAAGTATTTATCGCGGTATTTTTTTCAAGCCATTCTACACCTTCGATTTGATGAAAATTGGTTAAATAAGTGTAGCGCAAAATTGATCTTGACCACAATTTTCAGTGTCAAATTGTTTTTCTATTGCATCATATAGTGCTCATTAGAAAGGAAAGTTCCGTTGTTTTAGAAAAAATGTTTGAAATTTCATTAATACTTAGACTGATTTTATTCATATTTTAAGGTCAAATATGGAATACAATAACATCAATACTAATATCTACTTTTTTGTGCGAATTACTTTACATTTCAATCTTCCTTGATACGCCGTGACAAGCAAAAGTGTAAACACAGCCCGTTGATTTTATGTAGAAAGCGAATGTCGAAGGTATAATGAGAAAAGAGCATTATTTGACCATTCCACAAAATAATTTACCTAAATAGTAGTTAATTCTATTGGATATAATAAACGTGAAGTAGTACTAGTGGACGAAATAACTATGTTGAAACCTTGATTCGACGAGTATAATTAATGTGCAAAACTGTAAACATGGTTTGAGATGTCCATTTTTGTAAAATGTTTTGTACATTATTAATGCTAATGAAAATTAACTATTACATTTCGTTAATAATAACTTGTAGTTACTGTTACCTAATCTTTACCGATCACTTGAAAAATTAGTCTTTTACATTTATGTGTTTACTTTTTTCGCTCGTCGCAGTACATGTTTAAGTCAGATATGAAATATTTGGCGTATTCCAGCGGCTTTGATTAAATCTAAGATGTTGGACCATTGTCAAAATGAAATTACTTAGCATCATATATAGCCTGGCAAGGCTCGAACGTTTTATCTTCCTGTAGATTTTCTTTGCTTTTAGACTTTCCTTCCATTTCTCTGAATTGGTATCTTCTGTACACTATTTATAAAAGAAGAATAAATTACATGTTACATCCAAGTTACCAATCCAAATAATTTTAAGTAAGAAAAGAGATCTAATGCAGCAGTTTCCACTTAAATATAGATCCGACGATTATTTACGAACAAATAGTATAAATCTTTTAGCAATATGAAATTCGCAATATTTATTCAAATATTTATATTTATAGTACGCCATTAGCAAAGAAGACATGTTTGCGTGCGTTATCGATTTTACGCTTTTGCCACGCAAACATGGAAATTGCGATTCGAAATTGAATTTGCACTGGAAACGGTTGACGTTACGACATCAATAACATATTTCAAAAACACTGACGATATCATACGGAATCAGAGAGATTCTATGAGAAGTTAAACGCATAATCATCCTATTGTAAATAATAGGAACAGAAAGTACACAAGGAATAATACAGAATCATCCTATCATCCTATCCTATTATACAGGATTGCTTTGATTCGAGCTCAAACATAGGGAAATCTGAAAGAATTTTTCGCAGAATTTCCTTCCCCTTTGAATTAGCTTTTATACAGAACGACTTTAACCTTTTCAAGGAAATACCTATAGAGTGTGACGATCTATGATTTTAAATAGAGAGGTGTATCTGAAAAGAGGTGGATGTAAAACGTTGCATATAAAACGTAGATCAAATCTTTATTCAAGGTGTGGCGGCACTCGACAAGCCGAAAAATCAGCAGTACCCCGGCAGCGACATCTACAGCCCCCAGTGACAATTACAGCGGAACAGGCCTACTAACTACTACAAGTATAACTCACAACACGGCCACCTCAAACGATTTTTCTCTTCGCAGAGAATCAGGATTTCAAGATCGATCGAATATGTATGCACTTGATTTACACGTGAAGTTGTCATTAAAAATATTGTTGCGTTTAAAAAGATAAATATTCATTTAAATTTAATGAAATTGTTAGTCCAATTGTTTTAAGCTTAAAGATATGTAGGTGTCACATTTATATATTGAAAACCTGGGAGCGGCATTAATTAACAAACCCAGTCACGCGCACACGTACTTTAAAACCATGCTTGAAAATCGATATTCCCTGAAACAATGCATCGTTCTGCGCTTCCAATTTATTTTCGCACGAAGAATCAGTCCATTCATCGTTGCCGTCACCATCGCTACTGTAATCTATATTACTCGAATAAATTCTATATCTTGATTGGAAAATCGCATATTTTAACGAACTTTCTGTGTTTTTTTTTTTTTTTTCTATGATTTTAATTGGCAATTTCCGAAATTGAACTATAGCTTGAGAATAAACCGATAATATTTGAGGGTATATATACATACATCATGTTTTTGATGGGTTTTGTAGTAAAATAATTGTAGAAAAAGCAAACTTTTTAAGAAAAAATTACCATATTCGAGTAATAAATTATAGAAAATTACCAATGTAATTTAAAACTTCAAAAGAAGAATCTATTACATGTAATAAAGAGAAGGACTTGTTCACGAACGGTAATTCAACAAATACATGCGTTGCAGAAACATAGTTTTGCAAGGGAGAAGAATCTCTCTAGGAACTCGACGATGTCACGTCAAGAGAAAATTCAATAAAGTGATTACTAACCGTATTACCAGCGGCAATTGTGTGTCGGCAATTCGTAAATAAGTTAGTCGTCTATTTGGAGAAACGTCGCTGGCAATATCGTCACATTTTAATTACGTCAGCGCTATCAATTGGTCTTGGAAGAAAATTTACCATTATGTACTTTTGCCCACGGCGTCGTTCCAACAAATGAATCCGAGTTTTGAATCGCTTACTCTTATATCACGAATTTGTAACGGTGTTTCTTCAAACTTTAAACGATTGTAATGAATGCCTTTGCGTACAAAGACTGATACCAGGTTTGACTAGAAGCTTCAGCTAATTAGTGCCCCAGTTAATTTGGATGTTCACTACCACGCCACTTATGAAGTGGCTTCGTGTCCGAGCGGATTTCCTGCACGTAAAAAAAAAAGAAAAAGAAAAAGGAAAAAAAAGAAAAAGAGATAGGAAAAAGAGAAAAAGAAAAAGGAAAAAAAGAAAAAGAGAAAGAAAAAAAGAAAAAGAAAAAGAAAAAGAAAAAGAAAAAAAAAGTTAATTTGGATGTTCACTACCACGCCACTTAAGAAGTGGCTTCGTGTTCGAGCGGATTTCCCCCACGTAAAAAAAACAAGAAAAAGAAAAAGAAAAAAAAAGAAAAAGAGAAAGGAAAAAAAGAAAAAGAAAAAGAAAAAAAACTGTTAATTTGGATGTCCACTACCACGCCACTTAAGAAGTGGCTTCGTGTCCCAGCGAGTTTTCCCCACGTAAAAAAAAAAAAAAGAAAAAGAAAAAGAGAAAGGGAAAAGAGAAAAAGAAAATGGAAAAAAATAGAAAAAGAGAAAGGAAAAAAAAGAAAAAGAAAAAAACAGTTAATTTGGATGTTCACTACTACGCCACTTAAGAAGTGGCTTCGTGTCCGAGCGAATTTTCCCCACGTAAAAAAAAAGAAAAAGAAAAAGGAAAAAAAAAGAAAAAGAAAAAGGGAAAAAAAAGAAAAAGAGAAAGCAAAAAAAAGAAAAAGAAAAAGGGAAAAAAAGAAAAAGAAAAAAAAAGTTAATAAATAATAAATACATTTGTTAAACTGAGCAGGTTTTATTTGAACTTGCCTATAATTATTCGCCTACAATTATTTTTATCGACGAGATTGACTGGATAGGCACAAATAAAGGAGTAAACTGTACATTGTCTGAACCTGCAAAGAGATTCAGATCAGAACTTCTTTCTAGATTGGATGGATTAGTATCTAACGAAAATTCTAATGTAGTTCTTTTGGCTGCAACTAATTGCCCTTGCTATGTATATCACGCTATTTCAATGTTTTCTAAGTAGAAAATATCTTAATATCATAATTATTCATTATCTTAATCTTAATTATTGTGTTGTTCGGAATATTCCTTCGTTATTATTAATATAACAGAACAATAATATTTATTGTAAATATATTATTAGGGACATTGATGCAGCTTTACGCAGATGCCTCGAAAAGAAAATATACGTATCATTACCAAATGAAGTTACTCGACTCGATATGTTCAAATAATACCTTAGCAACCAGTTATTAGAGAATATGGATATTGTAAACCACATAATAAAATCTACTGAAAAATATTCTTGCGCGGATATAAAATTGCTTTGTAAGCAAGCATGGCTGCTAGAAATAAGTCCAATGTGGGAAAAACTTGAAAAAAAAGAAACATCTGTTACGACTTTGAAATATGAATTAAAGAATTATGAAATAATAGCAAAATTGTTAAAAAACAATGTCACCTACAGTTACGGATGTGGATAGATATGAAGCGTGGAATAAATATGTATGCCATAAGAACATATTTTAAAAAATATAAATGGTTATCATAATATATATCATTAATATAATTATCGTTCGAAAAATTGTTCGTGTGCGTGCATGTATGTGTGCGCACGCGTTATAAACAAGTTTGAAATGTTCGTTCTACATATATGTATACGTGGTATACATCTTCCCTTATAATATATAATATGTGTAATCTGAGTGGTAATATCTCCACGTATTACATATGTGTTAGTGTATTTTATCGATAATCTGTCTTTTATTTCCTCTTATCTTATTAACGCATGTATGGGCGCGTATATGCGCCGGGCGAAAGCTATGGTTATATATGGGATTGTTAACAAATAAAAATTAATCTAGGTGTTATTAAAGAAATTTGTTTCACCTTCTAAACTTTTTGATGATTGGTTTACTTTGAATATTTTGCATATTTTTGCATATCATGAGCATTTTGTACATTTCTATACATTCAAACTTTCTATGAATATAAAATGATCCGCACTACTATCTACTTCATAGTATACTCTATACGTTTAAAATGCTCCATTAGAAGCTTAAATCTATCAAAATACAGCTCCTAGGGAAATGTGAATTTTCACATGAACACATAATATCGATTTTCTCATTGAAACGTATAGGCAGGTATATACTAGCATAAGCCACCTTCGGCATTTGGCCGTATGATGCAGCACTAGCTCTGTAACATAGAAAACCATAGGCGTCAGTTCTTCTTATTTCCTCTTTGATATATGTTTACTTTAATGTCACTTATTCAGACGCTTGATACATTGTCGGAATGAAATTTTAGTAATGTGCAAGTAATTTTGAGTAGATTAATAAAGTATAATAAGATATTAGATTCATGTACGTAGATTCAAGTGACATCAATCTTTATGTCTAGTATATACATGTGTATTGATCTATAAGTCAGTGTTAAAATAACAAATAAATGGCAGAAGAAGGAAAGAAGATTTCCTTCGGTTTTGCGAAATCTATTAAGAAACCTGTGTTAAAAAATGCTATTCCACAAGAAAAAAAGAAAGTTGATTACATTGAATGCCTTGATGAGAAAGGTATTAAAGTAATAGGGTGAGTTCAAAAAGTAAAATTTATAATCAAGAAACATATAACCTCAACCTAACCTATAAAAATCACCAATAGCGGAATATATATATTTGAAAACAATTTTTTTATTTCAATGAGGAAGAAAAAAAAGATGAACCTCTAATTATTCCATTACTAGGTTCAAAAACCTGGCATGATAGAATTCTTAATAAAATAGATGCAGACATTTTCCTTCCGAAGGCAGATAAGGAAAAGGTAGGAGACGCTAGTGTTAACGAGGCAAAATCAAAGCTATCTAATGGAAAAACATCGCCAATAATATCAATAAAGAAAGAGCCAGTTGAAGATAGTGAAAATAAAGTTGTTACTTTAGAAGAGCAAGCGACTAAAGAAATCATTGGGGAACTTAAGTCAAAGAATAAATATGAAACTAAAACAAATGATTTAACTTTACCTTTAGTAGAAGATGAATCATTAAGAGGCAAAGAACAGGTACGTTATCAACATATTGATGTGCAATGCACAGATGTATTACATTTGCATATTATAAATATCGTTTTGTATTTTTCAGTCTACGTTAGAAGATTATGAAAAAATTCCTATTGATGCTTTTGGTGTAGCAATGTTAAGGGGAATGGGATGGCAACCAGGAAAGGGAATTGGTTGAAATGAAAAGTATGAATTTTACTCTGGATTAAATTAATTATATGTATTTAATACATCACTTATTGGAAAGTAAACAGAGAACATCATTTTTTATTTCACAATCGTTTATTCTAACTATTACAGATTAGTAGCAGCTGTCATACCAGAATTACGACCAAAAGGTATGGGTCTTGGAGCAGACAAAGTAGCATTGCAGAAGAAAAATACAGATTTCAAAAAAGAAGAGGAAGAAGTTAAAATCGAGAAAGGAACATTTGTGAAAATTATAGCTGGAGAACAAAGTAATAATTATGGTCAAATAGAAGGATTCGATGATGATGCAGGAAGGCTCATAATAAAACTAGCTCTTGGTGGAAATATAATATCTGTAAATGAATTTATGGTACAGCCAGTGACTAAATCAGAATATTCTAAGAACTCAAAAGTTCAAAGTTAATATGAAGTGTTAGTTTTTCATTAAGGGACATTTAAGAAAATAAATTTGAATTGACATATACATATAAAGACATAATCGGACATGTAGAAAAACTAATTCAAGAGTACCTGTAAGTGTGTTGTTGCATGCAATTTTTTAAAGGTCCCTTCTATCTTTATATAAAATATGATAAATGTAGAGGTTTTAGATTTCAGTATTTTATGGGGTTAATTTCAGATACAAAAAAGTATGAGGAATATAAGGACAAGGAATCCAAGGGACTCAAGCAAAAGATGGATAGAAAAAGATCAATGTCCCCTGACCCCGAAGACGGTGAAGAACAAAAGTAGTAATAAAAGAAAGAAAATCGGAAGTACGATGCACAATAAGAACAAGTATGATAAAGTGGGGGATAAAAAATCAGAAAGACGAAAAAGGCGCTCCGAATCTAATGATGACAGCGATAGTGATTCTGAAAAGAAGAGACGGAGAGAAAGAAGTAACTCTAATAGTAATGATTCTTATAAATTAAAAAGATTGAAGAAGTCAAAGAAACGTAAGAAGTACGATTGCTCGTCTGAAAGATCAAGTAAAAAACGAGACGACGAGAAAGATCAAGATCTCGATCATTTAGTAGGCAGTAATATTTTCCAGGAACGTATTCGGTCATTTTACTTTCAAGATAAATTGTACAATTTTATTTATACAGATTTTATAATAAAGTGTATTTTTACAAAAGTATATTTCTTTTCTTACCCTTAACTGAAAATTACATTTAATTATAATATGTAATAATGTTTACAATTACATCAAAGTTAATGTCCTAAACTTTATCAATAATTATTAAAAATCCCCGCGTATTGCTTACGTAATGTTGATATCGAGTAATACCATACATAACCTCAAAGAACATTATGATACTTACGAACATCGTTAAACAAGTAGTGCGAACGATGTCGAGTAAGTATTCACTATGTATAAAGTATTTATAAATAAAAAGTATGGGAAATATATAACCGAGTGTATTTAACTTTTCCAACATTTTAGCATTTCGCTTGGCGTTGGTACAACTTCAAGTAAATGAAGTAAAAAGCAAAAATGTAGAGCGGGCAGTTTCCTACATTTCAAGCGCGAAAGAGCATAATGCTGATATTATCGCTCTTCCTGAATGCTTTAATTCACCATATGGAATACGTAATAATTTGTTTCTTTTTCTAATAATTTATTATATGTATAACAACTATATAGAAAAAAGTAAAAGTAGACAAATTACCTTAACGTTCATACTTCCATAAAGATTGTGAATTGACTCGAGAATATAGAATTTCCCCATTTTTATGATTATCGTGATTTTTGTATAAATATATTTTTTAAGATACTAATAATTAGGTACTTATAAACTAGTATTATCAATTATTTTGTATTTATAATTCCACCTATAATAGTTAAAAATTAAAGTTAGTTAAAATCTAACTTTATGTTTCAAAAAGTACTAGCAAAGTCGTTAAGTAACAAGTCACTGGTACTGACCCAAATAGCATGATTGTAATTAAACATTTCTAAATATTCATTTTTCATCTTGAACCTGTAGAAACAATTTATTATATGTACTATTATCTAAGTAATTATATATTTAAGTAAATCTAAATATAAAATTTAGTTATTTTAATAATTTAAAAAATAAAAAATTGACAAACATTTCAACCTAATTTATGGTTGGAACAAAGGACAGTTATTTTTCATTAATTGAAATATTGCAATGCAGAATAGTTTCCAAAATACGCCGAGAGTATTCCTGATGAAACGGTGAAACGAGCGTTGCTTTATCGAAGGCAGCTAAGGAAAACAGCATTTATGTAGTTGGTGGTACGATACCTGAAATAGAGGGCGATAAATTGTACAATACCTGTACTATTTGGGGTCCCGATGGAACTTTGATAGCAAAACACCGGAAGGTAAATAATATACCTCCATGTGGCTTTGAAATTGAAAATATTGGGGTGGAGAAAGTGACTCTATCTAGGAATAATTTAGGAATATGCATATGTACATACGTGTACTATAACCAATTCTATAATTTAAAAAATATGTTATAGGTTTATAAAATACGTTTTGATACGAGAAACATACATTTTTGTCGTAATATAATATATAAATTTTTGTACAATATATTTGTTTTGTAATATAAATTTTTCACATAGGAAAAAACTTATTTTTTCTTAAAAAATATTCCTTCTCAAATATTATTAAATGATAAAACTTTTTAATAAAAGAAAGTGATAAAAACGCTGTCAGTTATTAAATAAAAAACAATTAAAGTTTAGAAGTTCGTAACATTGATGTTAAATTACAAAAGTTACAGCAATAGAGTTAGCAACTATATTTTTATGTTATTAGGTACATCTATTCGACATCGACATTCCCAACAAGATTACTTTCCGAGAGAGTGATTCACTCAGTCCTGGTAATTCCCTAACAATGTTTGATGTGAAGGGCTGCAAAATAGGTATTGGCATTTGCTATGATATCAGATTCGAGGAAATGGCACGCATTTATCGGAACAAAGGTACAGTAGCTTAATCGAACAATACTTAACTAGCATGAAAGTAACTATCTTTCTTAAATATATTCTATATAAAATATAATCAATATAATCTGTAACTCTGTATAAAAAGGAGCTTAATTTAAAAAACCAGTATATTCGCTGAAAATGAAATAAATAAAAGAATTAGAAGCACGACAAGAGGACTGTTCTCGCATATTCATAAATTATGGAATATGGACTGTGCAGCTACAAAGTTAACTAAAATTCAGTGGTCTCGTATTTCCCATTTCTCTGTGTTAGGTTGCCAAATGCTGATATATCCGGCGGCATTCAATATGACCACTGGACCACTGCACTGGTCATTACTTCAGCGTTCCAGAGCGAATGACAATCAATTATACGTCGCCTGTATATCACCGGCTCGTGTTCCTTCAGCAAGTTATGTCGCATGGGGACATACACAGTTGACAAATCCCTGGGGGAAAATCCTTTATGATTTGGAAACTCAGGAAAATATGGTGGTCACCGATATCGGTAATTTCCAGCTTAACATTAAAAGCGAGAAATCCATGATGTAATTAACTTTTAGTCTCGTTGGTTCATCGATTTTGCCGGCTCCCTCTGTATTTGTTGAATTTATTAGCAAGCATTACTTATTACTTCGTATGTTTTTCTTTTCTCTCAGATTTGAAAGTTGTTGAGGAAGTAAGGGCTCAGATACCTACATTTTCTCAAAGACGTACGGATTTGTACGACACTGTCTATAAAAAGGAGTAACTCTACACTGAAACAGAAAATGTTTTCTTATAATATTTCTACTACAATACCGTTTTTTTTTTTTTTTTTTTTTTTTATGACTTATTACTAATTACTTATCATTTGTACTAAATGAATAACTCAATTAAGAAAACCAAAATGTTATAAATAATAATCTGTATATCTTGTGTATCAATATGTAATTGGATATTGTAATAATATTGGAATGTCTTTGATCAGGGATATGATAAAGAACACGCGAAGACTACGTTCTTTTGAACATCTTTAATATCCATCATTTATAACATTAAACATCTTTTTAAATATTTAGATAGATTAATACGTAACTCTTTATATATATAAACATTAATTTGAAGTTACAAGCTTAGAGAAATTGGTCGATTAATATTTATAGATCGGCTGTCTTGATGAAAGGCTTAAAGAAAGCAAAAACATAACAATGTCGCAAATATAATTTATAGTTTAACTTCTTTCTTGTATCTGTCTGCCTTTCACGATGTTTTACCAATTACAATAAGTAATTTCGACTTCTTTGCGCTCCGTTTTAACGCATTCGAGACCGAAAGAAATTCATATCAATCAGTAGGCATAATATATATAACTGTACATAATATATTATAGTATAACATAGTATATAATTTTATATTTTAAAAACATGAGGCATAAAATTTAAGATTGTCATCGACTTAAAATTAAAATATGAAAAGAATATTCCAGAGAGAGAAAAGCACAGTATCATTCTAACAAAACATTCAGATCGTACTGACACCCAGGAATCGTATTACAATAAAATCTCGGTCTCGAATGAATTAACACGAACGATTAACATGAAACACACTTGCGGCTTAAACACCTTCGATATCGAGGAAATTCAAACTTTACAAATAAAAGCAGCCTGTTCCTCTTTCCACCACAGACTCTCATACCATATCCGCTCTTATCCAGGCTTTTACTTGAAATCTCTGTCTATTTACAATTTAAATTTACCCGGACCACTCGTTGAGTCGGCAGCCCTTTATAAATATATAATGAACCCAGAACATATACCTGTGCCCCTAGCTGGTATCAGCTCTAGTAACGTTCATACCGGAACTTTCATACGACGCCAATTTGTCACGCGTGAACATCGATTCTTTCAGGGGTCACGGCTTTATGGGATTATATCCTTTAAAGTAATTAAAGTGATACTAATGATACAGAATTTTTTACAAATATTTAATATGTCCATAAAATAGGAAGTTTCGTGCTCTCTTATTTTATATTAATTATAAATTAGTAAGTTTTACATTTGTTATCTATAGATTTAATAAATTATTAAAATTCCATGAAGACATATTCTGGAACACATTAGAAGATTTTGCTGTAATTTACAACGGATGCTCCGAGTACGAACAGGCAGTAAACGAACAAATAGAAATTCAGGCTATTGTGGTAGTATAGCTCACGTGGGATTTTAAGCTCGAATTGGACTTAAACGTTACGATCGTCGTGAATAATTACGATATATACCCTGTACGACGAGCAGAGAATCTTAAATTATTAACGGCAATTCCTTTGTGCAACGTGCAATTTTATTAACGGCCTGTAACGAATGAACGGCTCGTTTTGAATAAAGTTTACATTTAGAAAGTAAACACAGAAACACATTTTAAGAAACTAAGATATCGAGTTCTACTTGTAAACATCAAGTGCTCTTCGTTTGAGAAGATTACGAGTCTCTTCTTCGATAACGACATTAATTAAGAAGTTTCGATACCGTTTATGACATTAAGATCTCATTAGTAAAGTTATATCATTAAAATCTTACTGTTCCTAGAGAATATAATATAGTTAAAACTTCCAGAGGATCAACAGGTAAAGAAATTGTTGATAAAAGCATTGTTAGTGACAACTGACTGTAATCGATATCTGCTGGGTGAAGTCGTGTGTTCTGAGAATCTGTGTTAATGCAAGGATTCTGTTACAAATCATCAACTAAAGAGCCAGCGGGCACGTCCGACCGATCGATCGATACCACGAACCTCGAATGAATTAACGCTCAAGGTGGAACGGATTTAATAGATCGAGTGTTAGTGTAATTTGACACTTTGTTTACACTTGCTTTATGCAAACAAAGTTTGATGTTCTGAACTCGATGGTTATAAGATCTTATTGAAACTCCAGTATTTCACCCGCACGGTACGACACTTTGTTGATGATTGTCCTTGTATGTTGTTGATACTCCCCATCAGCCGTTAAATTTTGTTCGTCTATCGTACTTTTCTAGCCAGAGGTTTTCCCTGATGTTTTTCCCTACTGTCTAAGTCATCAGGTTTGCAGCTCGGGGAGGACAGATAATTCGGAATTTCCCAAAGGAAGGAGAGGTGCCGTCCGAGCCATAAAGGGACGGTCACTCAAAATGCCGAATAGATTCATTTAAATAATTATGAGAAACAAGTAAGTTTTGTAAGCACAAGTTTTCAAATGTTATAGTTTGAATCTGTTCTTATAATTTTAAAAAGACCTTACAGCCAGGATCTCTAAAAAATTCGATGAAAATTCTCATGAGACATCAATTGAAACAATTAAACGCAACAGAGAATGGGTATAATCATATAATTCCTCCCCATTTCAAAATTCATTCATATACATCGATTTTTGTTTTCATATTTGTTTTATGTGTGAAGAATATGTATTTATTGGCATCAAAATATTTTCTGTTTCAATTCCTGGTCATTTTAGATCGAAACTTCCAAATATCGTTGATTAAAAATTTTTTAATTTTTAAAATGAAAGGCACTAGTTATAGGACAAAAAGTTGTTTCAATTATTTGAACATTCTGCTTCATTCCTACAATAACATATTTTATTTTCAATGAAAACAAGAAACAATACTATTGTGTATAAGTTTAACGGAGTGACACAGGTGATTTGTAGCTAACACTGTAGCTAACATAGTTTCTGCAATATACCCTTTAATCGAATAGAAACAAGGGGATTTTAGAAATTTCTATTAACCGACAGTATTGTCAACAAGTTTTAACAATGACTGAAGGTTGCAAAATTAAATATAAAATGATTTATTAATAGCATATGCAGTGTTAAATTTGTAAATAAGCAGTTTATCTTTTAAGAATAACAAAGACACCAGAAAATAAAAATAAAGAATATTCTAATTATATTGCAAACTAACGAATAATGTAAAGAATTTATTTTTGTTATCTATATCACAGATTTTAGGTAAAATATTAATTTACTTATTATTAGGAGATTGAATTTGAAATATAATTATAATTTATAAGGGACACCTTTAAACTAGCAGATATTTGGTAGCAGTTCTCTAGCCTTTGTACAATATAACACAGTTCAGTTTAATTGAGTTTAATACCTTTGACCAGCCAGTTTCCAATTTCATTTATGGCATAATCTCCTGACAATTTCATACCCTTCGAAAGAAACACGATTTTCTATTATTGTTTTACAATCGCGGAATATGATCAGTGTTTCAATTAAACTCCACTGTTTTAATTTCCCGTCTACGCACGATGTGGGTACACCGTTTTTTTGTTGTTTTTAGATACAAGTGACGAGAAATTATGAAATGATATTTTAAATTTAAACTGATTTCATTCATTGATTTATTGTAGCGACAATGGTAACTTGTTTAAATAAAGATTTTATAAATAAAATATTTAAGGTCTAAAATAATAAATTAACACATGTGAAAACATTAAAGCTGTTACCCTTATTCATGGTCTTGTTGGAACGTGTTTAACGAGCGTAACGTAGGCGTGAAAACGAAAACGTTGAGACTCTTGTGGCGTAAAAAGACTGAATTCCTCATAAAAATACAAGAAACGAATACAAGAAACGTGCACATAGTTTATTCTCGACCTTGGATACATAGAACCAAAAAAAAAAAAAAGAAAAAAAAAATGGGTTTTCTGAAACTTTCGTTTCTCGTGATGAGTACTTTATGATGCAATAAAAAATTTTGTCTGAAAATTATACTCAAGATCAATTTCATGATCCATTTTCTCTAACAGATCTCCATCTTCCACAGCTATAACAAATAATTTTTTCACACTCTATACATTTAACATCGATTATAATTCTGATAATTGAAACACCGAACATCAATGTGTTTATTCACTACGCTAACACAGATAACAATTAACAACTTTGACAACTTCCTGGACACCCTGGGCAATAGATTCATAGCTGGATTCCTCGGCTGATCTCTCCTCTGATCATTCCCCCGTGATAGTAACATAAATGTCCCCTCCTATTGAACCCTTCACTTGTGCAGAGATCATAGAAGCAATCAGTCGCCTAAACCCCAAGAAAGCAGCAGGTCACCACCTAATAGGAAATAAAGCAATCAAGTAACTTCCGATAAAAGGGATTGCACTGGAAAAAAACAAGAGATTAAGAAAAAATTCTGAAAGAGACACAAATCAGTAGTATTATTTTATATTACGTTGCGAATTACTTTTCAAAGTAATTCGCAAGTAAGTAATTTCAAAGTATTTCAAAATATAGAATAAAAAAAATTAAAATATTACAATTACCATCAATAAGCTCAGCGTCCACATATGACTATGTGACACATAGTGATTGACGCTTCCAGATATGGGACTATGGTTCTGAAGTGAACCATTTCTGGGTGAATCATCGACGGTAGTGACATTAAATTCGATCGGATCTTCTGTGGGGTTTAGGCATTCGATGTTGCAACATCTGCGTTCAAAGCGGAACTTCTTGCACTTCTGTAATAAAAAGAAATCGATTAATTGTACGGATCAATCGTCACTAGACTATTTGAAAATTCAGGTTATTCAAAGAATGAAAGAAGAAGGAATTGCTCCAATTCCACCATTGCTTTAGCAAAACTAGTATTTGAGAACCATTAGTCAAATATATTATAACACTAATACTAATACTAACGGTTTCACCGTCGAAAAGTGGATCTTTCTAGCATGTCTACGCAAATGAAGGTTGGAGGGGGGAGGGGGAGGGGGGAGGGGGAGGGGGGAACTGTACATGCGCCAAACACCTTTACGTTCGTAATTTTTCACACAAATTTACAACTGTAGGGAAAAAATTATCTCTGATGTTTCAGATGTTAGAAATTGACAATATCGCATAACGGAATGCTGTGTTCTAGATATTCTATTTTTGTTACGAAAGTGGTACAAACGAAGTCCACTTAAGAATAGTACAACAAAATCGGTTGACGTTAGGTTATCATGCAGATATCGCGGCTTTTGCTTTGGAAAGCACGCAACTGCCAGTCTCGTCGTCCCTTGTAAACGAGAGAAAGATATTGTAATTGGTCGGGATTAACATAAAACTCGTCGCATGCGATCAGATGGCCTGAATGTTTAAAAAACGAGAGTAGAGTGCGTGCTACGTGGTTCTAACAGTTTAGGCGGAAACTAATTATTGTAACCGGAGCCGAGATATGTAGCGATATTACTTTCCTCGACAAAGCGTATAAGGTGAGGAAAGAATCGCGATAAGGTAGAACAAGAGACAGGAATTCTTTACGTAAAGCAGATCTGTCAACTAGATAGAGATCCTACAGCTATAACTACAGTGAATCCGTACTCTGGCGAATTGTCGTTTCACAAATAAAGCTTCTGAAAAACGGAATTCATAGAATATAACTGCTGTTGTAAGAATCTATATATCTGATTTTGCTGCCGTATTTGTCAGAACGTTTGTTTATCAAAAAAACGCATCCTCTGTAATCTTCTGTAGTTTAACAAGGCACAGTTAATAAAAGAGATAGAGCGTTAAACGGTGACGATTTAATCACAGTTAAATAGATATTGGTCTCTTTAGTTAAAATGCCCTATGATTTATTTGCATCATTTTTTTTCCATGCAATTTAAAATATTTAAATAAACAATATTTACCAAATATTCAAATATTTAAAGAAACAGTAGTCCATACAATATAATTTTATTTGATGGTTATTTGATATTTAATATTTTGGTTTACATACAAAATTGAAATTATACTTTGCTTGAGGACAAAAATTCTAATTGCATTCCTAACATATACCAATAATTATTGATCGAAATAGAAAGAACTGCAGGACTAGGAAGATTACTTAGCATCTTATATAGCCTGGCAAGGCTCGAACGTTTCATCTTCCTGTAGATTTTCTTTGCTTTTAGACTTTCCTTCCATTTCTCTGAATTGGTATCTTCTGTACACTATTTATAAAAGAAGAATAAATTACATGTTACATCCAAGTTACCAATCCAAATAATTTTAAGTAAGAAAAGAGATCTAATGCAGCAGTTTCCACTTAAATATAGATCCGACGATTATTTACGAACAAATAGTATAAATCTTTTAGCAATATGAAATTCGCAATATTTATTCAAATATTTATATTTATAGTACGCCATTAGCAAAGAAGACATGTTTGCGTGCGTTATCGATTTTACGCTTTTGCCACGCAAACATGGAAATTGCGATTCGAAATTGAATTTGCACTGGAAACGGTTGACGTTACGACATCAATAACATATTTCAAAAACACTGACGATATCATACGGAATCAGAGAGATTCTATGAGAAGTTAAACGCATAATCATCCTATTGTAAATAACAGGAACAGAAAGTACACAAGGAATAATACAGAATCATCCTATCATCCTATCCTATTATACAGGATTGCTTTGATTCGAGCTCAAACATAGGGAAATCTGAAAGAATTTTTCGCAGAATTTCCTTCCCCTTTGAATTAGCTTTTATACAGAACGACTTTAACCTTTTCAAGGAAATACCTATAGAGTGTGACGATCTATGATTTTAAATAGAGAGGTATATCTGAAAAGAGGTGGATGTAAAACGTAGCATATAAAACGTAGATCAAATCTTTATTCAAGGATTTTTTCTCTTCGCAGAGAATCAGGTTTTCAAGAACGATCGAATATGTATGCACTTGATTTACACGTGAAGTTGTCATTAAAAATATTGTTGCGTTTAAAAAGATAAATATTCATTTAAATTTAATGAAATTGTTAGTCCAATTGTTTTAAGCTTAAAGATATGTAGGTGTCACATTTATATATTGAAAACCTGGGAGCGGCATTAATTAACAAACCTAGTCACGCGCACACGTACTTTAAAACCATGCTTGAAAATCGATATTCCCTGAAACAATGCATCGTTCTGCGCTTCCAATTTATTTTCGCACGAAGAATCAGTCCATTCATCGTTGCCGTCACCATCGCTACTGTAATCTATATTACTCGAATAAATTCTATATCTTGATTGGAAAATCGCATATTTTAACGAACTTTCTGTGTTTTTTTTTTTTTTCTATGATTTTAATTGGCAATTTCCGAAATTGAACTATAGCTTGAGAATAAACCGATAATATTTGAGGGTATATATACATACATCATGTTTTTGATGGGTTTTGTAGTAAAATAATTGTAGAAAAAGCAAACTTTTTAAGAAAAAATTACCATATTCGAGTAATAAATTATAGAAAATTACCAATGTAATTCAGCTAATTAGTGCCCCAGTTAATTTCGATGTTCACTACCACGCCACTTAAGAAGTGGTTTCGTGTCCGAGCGGATTTCCCCCACGTAAAGAAAAAAAGAAAAAGAAAAAGGAAAAAAAAAAGAAAAAGAGAAAGGAAAAAAAAGAAAAAGAAAAAGGAAAAAAAAAGAAAAAGAGAAAGAAAAAGAAAACGAAAAAGAAAAAAAAAGTTAATTTGGATGTTATAAAATGTTATATAACCAAGAACTTATCTTCTACTTGGTAGTCGCATAAGAGAAGACCGAGCCATTGAATCGCTCAAATAGATTAGCTGATTCGCTTAACGTAATTTTACTTCCGATGACGTAAACAAGAGCAGAAAGTACACAAGTAATAATACAGAAATGTCAAATGTACAGAAGAATAAATTTCGTTAAATCATTAGCACGTAACATTTCCTTATAATTCCATTTGTGTATAGCAAAATAGCTTGTGTGCTTTCATGAATTATAATTGATATTTAGAAGCTTTCATGTAGGTAGATATATAACTCGTGTTAATTAGTAATTTAACAATACATCATGACAACATATCATTTTCGTTTCTTCGTTTATCTCGTTATGCGCGTAAACGAATGTGTAAATAAAGACATATAATCAACGATAACATGTAGTGGCAAACATGATAATTATCGACAAAGGAGAATATTGGTGAAATGATTGTGGGTGATTTCACTCGGTGTATCGGTACATAAACTTTGATAGACATTGCCGGTGGATTCGCTGTCGGTGAAATCGTGTCGATGAAATAATTGTCAGTGATTTAAAGATAACCCAATTTATTGATCTCCCCTTCATAGAGTTGTACGTCTCTCTATAAAACATATTCTACCTGGAAGGGCTGAAACATTTAGCTTAGTCACACTAAACTGGACTGGACTGCAAGTAAGAAGATTGAAATGCAAAATTCACGTGTGAGCGCAACGGTTTAGATGGAAAGTTCGATAAGGCGATTATGTATATTAACCCGAAAGAAAGCTCATGGCTTTGCAACGCGTTACACGCAACACGGAATTTCCCTCGCTGAAATAATCCTATTACAACGATACGATTTTCCTTAACAGATCTCGCAATGTAATTCTCCCTCTACAACTTTTTATTAGGTTTGAAACACGAGAGTTTCGAAGCTCTGCAAAGTCTCGCGAATCTAGAAGTCGAGTTTCAACGTATTTTCGCTTCTTATTTTATAGCTGTTAATAGTTATTATCTCACTCTGCACGTACATCAAACGAGTACTTATGTAAATCCAAAGGAAACGGAAACAACCGAGAATAATTGAGGATAATTCGAATACGTACCGATTAGTAAAGTGTTTGGCAAAGAAAAAAAAAGGAAAATTGTATCGGAGAAATAGGGGAAAAACGGTGGCGTACATCAAGCAATCTTTATGGCTGTAATACATTTATTATTCATTTATGTTCATTTTCTATCGCGTAACAGACGTTGAAATAACGAGCATATAAATCTTGTATCGCTCGACCTGACTTTTCCCGATGGAAAAATATTCACCAGCCTGGGATCGTGCATCGCTAATTACTCCGTTCTACTTTTCGAACGCGTTTCCATCCATACAGGAAAGCAAGAAGGCAAACCCTATCGCACAGTCATGAAGAGATGCAAAAGCAAGAAACCAACCAACGACATGCCGATCGACATGGTGGAAGCAGTCCTACAGAGGCTATTCACCATGGGACACGGACCCTCCCATTACGAGGGCCGCGAAGAGGCAGAGACCGAAGAAGAAGGAGACATCAGCTTCAGCGTCGTCATCGGCGAAGGCGATGTCGTCGATGCCGCCGGAAGAATGAACACCAAGAAGGCTGCAGGAGTCGATGGAAGACTCCTGGACTGCTGGAAGCAGGAGCTGGAAGCAAGCTGGAACCAGACTGCTGGAAGACGGCCAGAGTAATACTGCTAAGGAAGCCGGGAAAGGATCCCAGTCTCCCTAACGCGTACCGGCCGATAAGCATACTCCCAGCCATGAGCAAGATCTGGGAAAAATGCTTTAAGAAGATCATCGAGAGATGCATCGGAACGGACCCGTTCCATCGGAGGCGGTATGGGTTCAGAAAGAAGAATTAGCTTAGCGAATACCGATAAGAACAGGAAGAAGCTGAAACGGGCACAACGAACGGCCCTGTGCATAACAACGACGGCATATCGTACCGTCTCCCACGCGGCACTTTGCGTGTTGACCGGAAATCTCCCGATCTACATAAAGATAAAGATGCTCGGAGAGACTTACGAGTGGAACAAGATCCATAAGACCAAGATCGGCGCGGATGACGGCAACGAGCTGAAGGGGGAACTGGAGGCGCAAGGAAATTAATACCGAGTGCGCTGCTATTTACCAAAAAGAAGATGGACATCGATCATCACAGCATGCAGCTGTTAACCGGGCATGGGAGTGTGGCGGCACTCGACACTAACTAGTGTCGGACGACGGCAGCGACATCTACAGCCCCCAGTGACAATTACAGCGGACCAGGCCCAACTACCACAGCTATCACGCACGTCCAATAAATATATAACGCACACACGGCCACCTCTACAGGAGTTTCGGTGTCTATAGAAAGAGGATTGGCAAGAGCAGCGACAGCAACTGTCTCGACTGTGGAGACCCTAACGACGATGCAGAGCACGCCCTCTTCACGTGCCCGAGGTGAACGGACAGAAGGATTGAGCTGGAGAACGCTCTTGGCGAGAAGATAGACGTGGACAATCTGATCGCCACGGTGACCGCCAAGAACGAGAGCTGGGATAAATTCAGGCAATTTCGCAAGACCGTCATGTCTCACAGGAGGGTGACAGCGAAGGCCTTGAAGGAGACAAGGAGGAGAACGAGAGCAACAACAACTACGCGGAGCAGTGAAGGCAGAGATACAAGACAACAAAGAACCACAGAAGGAGATCAGCCCAGTATTCTGAACTAGCTGAGAAGATGACGAGAGCAATACTGAATATACAGAATAGCTGCCCGACGAAGAAGATACAACGGGGCATGAAAGGACAACCCTGATGACTGCCGACAGGTTTTACCGGGGTTGTCTGTCCTCAAAGCAAAGGAAAAAGGAGGAGGGGTTTTTAGTGGGTATGGCAACAACATCCGCCCGAGTCCCACATAACCCAGTGATGCGGATCACTGGGTATGCGTAACAGCATTTTCCCCTCCTCACGCAAAAAAAAAAAAAAAAGAAAAAAAACTATACACTCTATCAATTTTAAGTTGATAATTTCGTTATTATATAATTTTTCTTAGTCTAAACTGAATCCAGGAAGAAGAACTTTCATCCAATTACATACTTCATTAATTCATGAATTGTATTCGTTACCGTACGTACAAAAAGAAAGTTGACTGATATAAAAATTCAAAGGATAGAACTTCTAAGCTCGCGATTGGAAACAGATTCAGTTCAATGGTTTAATTTGCCATTTAATTGAATTCTCTGGCAATTTCAGCGAACTGTGGGCTTTAAAAGTGTCCCGCATTCAAACGCAAGACTTCTCCTCCACCTTTCTCTTTCTTTCAATTCCAACCTCAAGTAATTGACCTATTAATTCGACGATATATTTACATGCTCGCAAGGGATTCAAACAACTTCGTTGCGTTAAATTCGCAATTATAACCAACAGGAATGTCTCAATCAATGTGCAGCTCGAAACAAATAATAGATAATTAACTTTTCAATATAACGATTGATATGTTTGATGAAGAAAAATGTATGAATTTTTAAAAACGTCTCCTAGTACATTTAGCATTTTTATAGTAAAAACTTAGAACACACACGCACACATATACTATTCCATGAAATGATTTACACAGCTATGAGTCTAATCCTATCATATTATAAAGGGATGAACGAACTTTTCCTAATAAATATAACTTTATACAAAATCTTGTTTAAAAAAATTAGTTTTTTATTCTCATTAAATTAATTTAATATCAGAATATATAATTTTAGTCGTTATCAAAATTTTATGTCAAATGCGTTCATAGATATATATATAAATAAATGTCTAATCCTATGTATTTATTTCAACTGAAATCTTAACTTAAATATTTATTAACAATATTCTGACGAATATGCAATGAAAGATAAAAACAAGTTTATTTTTCCTATAGAATGTCTCATGCTTCTTACTCATTTTATGTTTCTCGTTGTCAGTGCGTAACTACTTATCAGCCGCATGAATGCTAAGTTTTACTACTGAGAAACGAAGAGACATATAGATGCAAATATACGCTATCTCGCGTGAAAAAACATCAGATACATTAACCAGAAGGAATATCCGATACATATAAAATTCATAGCGTAGTTATTTATACATACGGAATATTTCTTTCTGTATGAAATATTCTTTCTTCTGAATTCTTATTATAAATGTATGTCCATTTCCTACCTTAAAATGTCTCTCCTTTGAAAAACTCCATTTAAATATAACGATCAACAAAATATTACCAATAAAAATATTGAAACGAGATGCTGAAAGAACCTTTTAATGAAGTACAAATGATTATTTCAACTTTAATTCTGTTAAATTTGAATTGAATCATTTATAAACCGAACAGGTGTATAAAATTTTATTGCGTAAAAATCGTGAAGCTGAAAATTAGGAACGAATAACGAATGAGTAACCTAGTTTCATTAAAAGGTACGTGTACGCCGATCCGTGTAACAACTTCGACACTCCAATTATTATAAAGCATGTATCCTTCAGAGATTTTTTGCGCGAACGCAAGATACCTTTTACACGTGCAACTGAATAAGTGGAACGTGATTTTCGATATTTCTTCTTGTAGAACTTGTAACAACGTAACTGTTTCACGAATATTTTCCCTGACACTTTTACAACGATGCGTAGAAATCTCCTTTTATAATTAATAATTTCAGCATTTCTCTGAACAGTTTCGTTGCGATTAAAAAATATACAAAGCTTACGACGTGCTTGTTTAAAAATATTTATATGGAACAAGATTTCGAATTTGTCGCGTCAATCGCGATCTCAGCAGGTGTAAATTAATTCGTTCTAATGAACGAATAAATTAAACGACTCGTGACAAAAATTATCCCTGTCCATGTTTGTCTTTCTAAAACTAATTCAAGGCGAGTTAAATGAATCGCTGTGTACCCTATTCGCGCAGCATGTGTTTTAACGACCAGCATGCAAGCGTTAACGGTGTACTTTAGTTTCTCATGGTTGTGTTAAGCTGGTTGCTCTTAGAATGAGCATATACTTACCGCAGGAATTGAACAGCGGAGACGCCCGCAAGATGTTGACTTCGAATTGTAACATATGCAGTGTATGCAAATCCAAGGTCCCGGTACATACATCTGTCCATGTAAGACAGATCGTCCTTCGAAATCAGTACAGTTTCCTCCTAAATGCACTGAAAACGATTACCAGCGTCAATATCTTTGTCACTCGACAATCGTACGCGCAGTTACGCTAACCGTTTTAACGCCACGCAGCGTGATCACTCTATTCGCGTACCGTGGTAAATTGTGCCACGATGTATGGTCACGATCATTAATTCGCAACGCGCTCAAGCGTGCTCGTCGCGAGTCATATCAGAGTTTCCTCTCGTAATTACTCGTTTTTCAAATAATCATAAACCAAATAAAAAAAAAAACCAATATAAAAAATTACCTCTTGAATCGGAAAACCAAATCCTGCATTATAGAATGTTATCACACAAACGAAACGCAGAGCATAAATATTTCGCAAACTTTTGAGTGTTTGTTGTAACGCTTCCAGTATAACCGATGAAATGAAGCGCGAGCACGTCGAACGGTATATTTCGATGAAAAAAACAGGATGAAAAAGGGCAGCGCGATCGCGTCGATCGGTACTACTCGCAAATAAATAAACGAAGCGCTATCGCGCTGCACAGCACAAACCGATACGGAGTCTTGAAACATCCGACACTAAAACGGTTAATAACATTACGAAAACGACCGTACCAGGAAATTTTTGTTCAACGGATCCGCATTGCGGCTATCACGATGCTCCTTCGTTGCATCGATGCTTCATCGATGAGATTAAAGCACCGTTGAAATAGGTTATTCGATTTCTTACATGGGCAAAAAGTTTTTATATCGTGTTTGCTGTTTTACTTCGCAAGTGTGCTTTACAGTATACGTTAGAACTCCAAGTCGAGCTATCCGAGTTAAAGTCTCTTGAAACTTAAAACGGCACTTAAAGGATATAGGTATAATAGAAGGTTCGTTTAAAATTCAAAAGTGTATATACGTACATATACATTTGAATAAAAATAGCGGATAATCTCAAGTAAAAAAGTAGGTTCGTGTTAGTAAAATGGTTTCAAAATACTTGTCAAAAGTCAAACGACTTGACTAATTAAGAATGGATGTAAGAGATTGAAAGCAAAGGGCATCTAAGAGTATCAATTAAGTAACAAACTCACGGTGACAAAGAGGTTTTCACTCGCTCGAATTCAAATAAATCGGTTAATTTGAGCGAAACTTTAGGTGCACGAGAAGCGACACGCGTCCTCAAGGACTACGAAGGTTCTACTCGAACGAATGAAAACTTTTCTCTGGCCCGGTGTGTATACACAAGACGTGCGAATTTAAAGTGCAGATTGTATTAATTGAAATAATTGGTTGGTTTGATCAAATTAATCGTTTTAAGCTGAAATGACGAAGGTCATCCAAGTAATTGATGTCCACTGTAATTATTTGTTAATCGCGCGTGGAATCGGAACGATTCGACCTCGTTCCAACGCGAATCGTTACTAAGGCAGAGACGGCAATTAATAATTGTCGCGTCATTTGTTCGATCGTGTTCACAAATTCAAATACGGCTGAGTGGCGAAAACCATTTATAACACGTCCCGTACCGCGTAGGTCGTATACATATCTCAGGATGAATTTTTCGTACTTCGCCGCATATATTCTCCATGTCAGACATACCATAAAATATTTCGTGCAATCGCGTATTCCTGTCTAATGTCAGGAATTCTCTTTCCATAGGTCTGCGTTTTCCATATTATCTATTTTGCTTATCAGTAAACATTCTTACAATTTGTGATTAATACTGTACGTACAAGAACGTTAAGTTTTTGACGTTGTAATATTTCACATGAAATAATAATGGCTGTATATCGACTAACTTATTAATTAATTAAATTCGTGTATATCAAGTTTCCTATCATTTAATACTTTCGTGTAACTACAGAGATTTGATACTATGAAATGAAATATAAAACTTGGTAAAAAAACGCGCTTCGTTAGGAAATGAGGGTAATGATGCAAATATTTTTTGTAGCCATTATATAGAATTTCGATGGTATAATTAATCAGTATCAACTTACCAGCCCCTGACGGGAAGAAAGTGACGAAAATAACCTGCAAGCAGATGAG